>NC_030987.1:3818972-3895056 GCF_000149955.1 Fusarium oxysporum f. sp. lycopersici 4287 | reverse complement strand
ATCCGTTTCAAGATCTGAAGGACAGCAAAATGTGCAATGCGGTGCTTTTAGGGTCCAAAAGCTTCTTACAGACGTGCCCAAGAAGAACTCGAGGTGAAGGGAAGGATTAGTGGTTGTGACTTTGTTGTCATACTCTGATAAATCTCGTACACGGAGCTTGAACCTAGTTCTCGTGTCACGCGGCGGTTTGCAAGATCGTTCTTTGGTCACTGACGAGGGAGGTCTGAGATAGTTGTAAGGTATTGCGAGAGGAGCCTTCAACGACAATAAGGGAATGGATGTATCGCGGCTGGGGAACGGAGGGGCACTGTCACCTGTGACAGGGAGGAGAGATTGATCGATGCAAAGTTGTCAGGGCACTTTGCTATAGGGAAGATGTTAGATTGGTTACTGATTCCAGATCCACGTAGGGGGCGTATATCAGAAAAACGGCAGCAGCGGGGACACGGTCGACTTCAGAGTGGACTGGTCAAGCAGTTGGCTGGGCCCCTGGAGATGAGGTTGAAGGCCAAAAACGTCCTTGTTCCCTGAAGAAGGAGCCTGTCGTATGCAAGATGCAAGCCTGACGGGGCGTTAAATCGTTGTTCAATGAGAGAGCTTGGGCTCGTGGGTCCCGGGAACCGGCCAAGAGCTTTAAGCTTGGTGCCCTTTGACTGCCTGACGAGGGGACCGATCCCACGCCCACTGACAAGCAGGTCATCAATCACGGATAGATGGCCCGGGCTCGAATGTGACTCTGGCAGTGGGAATAAAACACAAAGAGCTGACTTCGAGCAGAGGTAACAGTATCAGAAGCTCACGGAGAAGGATACGGGTTCCGTCAAGAAAAGCTTTTCGAGCACAAACAAACGTGGATAGACATGTGGAGGAGTGAGTGTAAGACGAGCAGGGTGCTGGACCAAGTGGATGTGTGCGTCCCGGTATCCGTACGGTATTGAGTTTCCACAAATTCGAAAGATTTCGGTAGAGCTGGGTCAGCTAATAATAGAGGCAGTTGAAGTTGTCTTAACATATATGACTTATTGGTGGGAGAGAGACAAAGGCTCTGAGAGCGCTTGTAAAGGCTGGGGCAGAGTTCCAATCCACAGCTAAGGTAACTAGTACGCGTCGAGTAAAGAGCGACAGTTGTGATATGAGGTTTGGAGCTGACGATGACATATAGCCCTTGAACGGCGCGTTTAATAGGGTTAGTCAGGACGGTGATCGAGAGACAGGGGTGAATAACAAAGATTGGGAGATGGATGATGTTATTGCCAAATGGAGCGCGGGGCGGGCTGAGCTTGGGTTGGGGGGGATGTTGGATGGGATGGGATGGGATTAGGAGGGATGGAGTGAAAGGGGACGGGAGGGAAGGAACACGCCCCAGTTCCATCGATGACAGGCGTGCCTGCCTACACCTCATCCATTCATGCCTGCCAATCCAATCCAATCTTACCTTCCTAAGCGTAGGTAGGTATTTCTTTCTTTCCTCTTTCCATTCACTTGGCCTACATAACAAACTCTTCTCCCATTTGGTCATTTTCGTTTCTACCCCCGAAATCTTGTATTTCATGGATAGTTGACTGACAAGGATTCGAATACCCCCGAACCAGCTCCGCTTTGTTTGACATGGAATGGTTGGAATGCGCCCGATCTCCTGGGTCTTGTTTCTTCTCTGTACCTACGTACCTCTACGAAATGCCGTTAAAGCTTTACCAGACTGGGACAGTGCCGAAGCCGCAGACGGACATTTGCAGCTGATGGGTCGGCCTTAATTCTTCGCAGTCGGAACCGCTCCCCTGGCTTTGATGAGCTACCATGTTCCAGTTAAAAAGTTTGTGATGGATGGGAAGGGTTGGATGTATTCATTCATCATGCAGGTATGTATTCGTCCATCCATCTGGTCTTGACCTAATGCAGCTAAAGAATGCGAAATAGCCTTGTCCTAATTTTCGCCTTCCCTCTGACCCCTACTCAACTTGAAAAAGTTGCTCAGCAGCACGTTCAAGTCCAAATATACGACTATCTTCTTGCATACAAAACGATATCGCATTGTCGATCGTTCCAGCTCAGTTTTTAACTGGCCAGACATAATCTCAGTCCTCAGTCAGCCACGCGAGTGGACAGCCTGGTACAATCAGTGAAATGAGGCTGACATAACGTGCAAACAAATCAATACGAACCTCTATAATACTGAGACATAAGGAGATACGTCGACCACAATGATGGCACAGAATCTTTGGGGGTCATTCAAGGCTGTGTCTGTGCTTTTGACGTTGTTCTTGTCGGGAGGCACTTCAGGGATCACCCATGGACAAGGTCAATCATTAACGGTGATGCAACCTCCCAGGACTGTCAGGATGGAAGTCATTGGTTTGGACCAAAGAACTGGCAGACTCCCCACGCATATGCCTTAGTATTATCCGTAAGAGCATATGTCGCAGTTTTTACTCGTGCAGCATGATTTACCTCTTTATTCGGATACTCGATGGCCTTGTTATCTTGTTCACCACGTCTTACGTACAGAAAAGCAGCCCTTGAGGTGTTTCCTCATCCTCACAAACTTGTACCTGTCATTGGCAGGCTTGGCATTAAAAATGCGGCCATAGTCCCTGGTTCCAGATGGCGATCTGATAGGGCACCATCAACAAGGGTGCGACCGTGGAAGAGGACACTCATGTCCCAATGAAACCCTTGACAGAGGCGCCGCGGAGCAACAACCACCGGATCCGTCCCAGCCACTGGCAACAAAGGAAACGGCTTAATGATGTCTTGACGCTTGGATCAAGTCCCGCTCCCGGCAGCCTGTGTGGGTAGTCGCGTGGCCGAACCCAGCAATGAACGCCTCTGTGGGTCATGGCTGTCAGGAGTTGACTCTGGCTCAACAGTTTATTTTCTCTTGTCATCGACATCATGACGATGTATGGTGGACATTGAACATTCGTTCTCGAGACTCAAATTGCGCGCGAGCTTGTGGCAAATTTTAGGCATACACGTCGTTGATTCCCTGTTTTCAGCTCTGCCATCCTGCATCAAACCATATCATACCATCAGAGTCTTTGGATAAGTTGAAAGGATGGTTTCCATACCACTACTATAGTACAACCACAGATGAGCCTTCGATGCTTCTATTAGAGGCCTGATCGAGTACTGATCGTCCTGAAACGATCTATTACTATAGTACAAGCCTATGTTTTTACCATGGGACCTCCGACTACTCCGCCAAACCAGTTTCGAGACCAAAACAGCCCTGAAATGATCCAACAGTTGACCATACCCTGTTGGTTCAACGCTGCATATTTTGGTACCCTCAGTGCATGAAGCTTGTAGACGTGGTGCTTAGTGATACCATGCAAGCTAGCAAGAACTAACTCTGCAAGCTCCATCTTGCACATGCAGGTTATGTATGCAGTACTATAACGCTGCATAGTCCTGTGCGATGATATCGGTGTTGCTCCTCAAGCCTCAACGCCTTGATTATCGGAGCCGGCACCGACATTCGTCGGCGTTAACAAGCCCTACCGTCAAGGCCCATGTGTATTTGAGCACAGACAAAACTATCCTATCCCTATAACTAGATGGTGAGTGGTAACATAAGAGGAGCCCTGGTTACCATAGACCAGGAGCTTCCCGCCAAGCTAGCTTAGTTATTTTCTGGAACGTGCCAAAGCCACGAGCCAATAATCCGACTGATCGGGTCGAGCAGACTAACTTACTTGAACGTCGTGAACTTACATATCCCGAATACTTATACTACCAGAAACTCCTTTAAGTTCTCTTTACTATTCGAAAACACAAATATCTCGATTCAAGAGAAGACCCGCATAATCCTAAACAATTTGTACTAAAGTGCAGTGGACAGGAAACACGCCGCAAGTCTGGAGGATTACGGTGTTGGCCCTGGTCTAGCCAAACGCGACAACCAACAAACGGCCCACAAAGAATACAGCCCATTTACTCAGCTCCCACCACTTGTGCTCAAATCGTCTTGGGTCAGGTCACCAAAATTCCGCAGTACATTGATCCGCTTTGGCCGAGTTGCCAAGCATCAAGGGACATAATGTCTGATCCATCTCCTCTAACAAAAACTACATCTATGTATTAGAGGTGTAAGAAACTGAATGCAGATCGAAAGATGTTCAAGCCGAGAAGGATCATATGCTGGTGCTCTTGGTCAGCGCGCGCTTCGGAAGATTTATATCCTTGTTCATGAGTCCTCCACTCCTCTTCAAACGTTCTCTTTCATCCTTCCTCGACAAGATATGGACTAAAGCTGCAGTGTGCTTGGATCCGATACGACCATACAGTCCGTCGGGGTAACTCTGGCTGGGGGTATTGGTGGTTTTCAAGAGCATTACTGCAAGCGGTGATCTGACAGATCGAAACCAACACTATCACGGCCAGCGTCTGTAGTTGCTGAAGTGGGTGTAGAACTCGGCACTACAATCAATTGATTCCTCGTATTCATAAACGCAAAGCCTTCGTCAGGTTTGGACTCAAACCAAAACTAAACGGCACTCCTTGGCGGTCTCCATATCTAGGGAGTGAGGGCTCTCTCACAGTTATTAGGATCTTGATAGGACGGGAGAGCTTCTATCACAGCGAAAGATGGTTGCAACATCGTGCGAAGTGCAATGTCCGAGAAGGAGCCAGGGTATTATCTAAATACGGATCCCTGGAGTTCTTTTGTTGCTGTTGTCTTGATACAACTGAGGCATAAAATCTCCACAGAGTCCACGAAAGGTCTTCACCTATGGTGTTTTACCTGTTTCAAAGCCGTTTCATGTACCGAAACCAGGATCATTGAAAGAACGAGAGCCTGAGTTGGGCATAGCTATCCCAACCACAGCAAATTGGCATTGGCGGAGTTTGTCTGCATTATCGTCACCGCTAGACCATTGAGGGGTTGCGGGGAGGCTATGGTGGAGATGGATCAGAACCGCTGCCAATATCGAGCCTCAGTTTCGTTCATCCTTCAAGATCCCAGGACTTCCCTTGCAACAAGATGTGGAAATTACAGCAAGGCATCCTTTTCAGCCTGAAAGTTAATCGGTGGGGCGCGGACCCGAGTCTCCGGCTTGCTTTGTCTTCAACATTATCCGTCAATCTGTTCTCAGGCTTTTGTGGTCGAGCAAAGTGAGATAACGATGCCTGTATGCCATGCTACCAACAGTCCCATATGGTTATCTGGGGGAACGGTTGTGCCTCTATCTCACTGCATTTCACAACTTCCTCTATGGGTATGGAGTTCCGACCTGGGCTAAGATCTGTGGGCTTATGCCCGTTGGTTTAATACCTAAGTCATGTCGTAAAGGTGTCGACGCACTTCTGGCACGCTGAGACTCGATCTGGCTGAATGAGGCCAAAATGGTATAATCAACCAACTTCTTTTACCAGTTACAGTTACCTGTTGATCCCTGCTTGACAGCTTCGTGACTCTTCTGGGCCAAGTACAGCAACCATGTGTGCTTACTTTACTACGAGTCAGCGTGTCGGCACGACAGGGAAGCCAGGAATGGAGGCTCTGGATGAAAGCAGAAGTATCTCCGACCAGCCTCATGGCGATCAATGCAGCGAGGGTTTTCTGGTGGTCGCAGCCGCCATGAGGAACACCAGGATCAGACGGGAATTGACCCACCTCTTCAACAAACTACCTGGTTAACTCCGGGACTTACTTGTGATGACCAAAGACAACAACATTATACTGCTTGACAGCGCACAGTGTCGCAGTCAAAACAAAGCATGAATTCGCAGAGGAGCGCGCTTATGTTGGCCAATAAACTCGGAGAAACGAGGGCTCTCCATCAGGGTTGATCAGAGTAATCTTGACTTCTTATTTGATACCTCAGCCCCAGTATAGCTGAAGTGAGGCCGTTGGCAGTTGACACATTTACCGTCAAGTGTCTTGTTGGTGGCACCAAGGTTCAATGACCAAGACAGTCAAAGAGGGTCCCTGGCGTTGACAGGTCGGTGGGAAACGGCTGAACCGTTCCGCTGGTGACCGTGCTCGGTATTTCTTTCTCTCCGACTAACTCAGATCCTTTGAGGTAGCTGCAGGATACAAGTGCTGCGAAAGCATCTGTCTATCTAGTTGGCCGAGACACGTAATCCATGATCAGCGGGGTGTTGCAATTAGCATGGCATCTTTACAATAGCACCTCCTCCTTCGCTATCAGATCAGGGAGGAGGTATGTCTTGTATCCTTGGAAGAACGGTACATATCACTCATGCTATGTGTACGATGATATCAAACTACATCGGATAGGCGGGACGACAATATGCATAGCAGCTGTGCTGAGCGGCTACGCATTCCGGACCCTGTGGAGAAGACGTGTTGTCAAAATGCGTCCCTACAGGGGAACAAGACCCTGTCTCGTTGCATAAAAGAGTGGATGTGATGGGTGCTTGCTTGCTAGCTTTTCACGGTTCCAACCCTACCATTCCAGCCCAGCAGGAGGCAACCTGGCCTAGCAGAGTTTTATATCGCGGCATCCATGGCACTGACAGAGCTCAGGCAAGGGATTTAGTTTGAGACTCTGAATATCCCGGTCGTAATTTAAAACTCAACGATGCGATAGGTGCGCTCTGGGAGGGGTTTCCAATGAATCGGAGGCCCGTGGCCGCCGAAGGGGTACAGTAGTGAGTAGTTGGAGATTTAACATCCTGGACCTATCATGACACTTGAGGGGAAATGAAAACTCGAAACAAACCTAAATCACTAGTCGACCCTACAGTGTGTGGGCTCACATACATACAATATACATACATACAGCAAAGACCACCACAACTTGGTCGACAACAACAAAGATCTGCAAACATTCAAGAACGAGACCGATCAATATCGGACTAGCACGTTAACGTCGACTTCAGCCCTCAGACCCTTGGCTTCCCCCTATTGCGCAGCTCGTGCGAGAGGCGCTTTGCAGTGCATATGCATCTCTGAGGTTAACTCAACTCAACCCAACTCAACTCAAGCCTCCCTCCCTAGTGTTTAGCGCAGTCCCCTCACCTCGACGGCAAATGACGGATTTGATCCCGCGCCTGCAGGGCTATCTTACCGCTGCAGGTCGCGATTCAGCCCTCGCCCAGCGGCTGAGCGATATGACAACTATGCTTTCAGGTATACGCATCCGTGATGGAATGGTTGCCACTAAGCACTTTGTGTGCAACCTAGACGCCGTGTCGCTCATACTTCTCACCGTCACCCTCGTCGCTTTCCTCGTCCCCGTCTTGATCCTCTTCCCTCCCGTTCCCGTGGATCGCAGCGATGTCCTCCGGCAGACCCACTCGCGGGCCGGCGTGGCCCTCCAAGACATGGACATCGGCCCTGGCAGATCGCCCGAGCGCCGGCTCCCCGGGGCAGAGCCGGAAGGGAAGGGGGCTGTTGCACAGAGTCTGCTTGTTTTCCCTGTTCAGCCATGTTGTGGAATTGAGCTAGAGCGTGACGTCGCCTCATTCAAGCACTCAGAGTTTGATCGTTTGTACACGCTTGCTCAACGGGACTCTGAAGTTGGTCAGCAAGATGTTTGGCAAGCTATCTCACGCGAACACTTCCCGTTGCTAGCCAATATCGAGGTCGACCTCTGGATTCCTGATCCAAACAAGACTAGCCGCCTGTTGGGTCATATTGAAGGCTCCTTTCTTGTCTTGAAGTTCCCCTGGACAGATTCAGGACTACAGGGTATTTTGCAACAAGTCGCAGCCAAAATTAGCCACGGCTTGAAAGCCATACCTGAAAAGGAGTTCTTGTTGCCAGTGTCATTCCCGAATGAGGAGGAAATTCGAGCAAGAGGTTATTCCTTTGCTGAAGTCACGATCGGAGGAAAAAATACTACGGGACTGAACATGGATGTTGAACTTCCTGCTGAGCTGGTTCGGTATCTGGGAGCTGAGCGACAAATCGGGATCTTCAGGGTAGATCAACTGTGAAATATGCGAGGTCCGCACCAAGTTGATCAACACATCGACAAACGAATGGCATTGTCCGTAATTTGTTACGTGCAGCGTATTCCATGTTCCTGGAGAAATAGTTAACTGACATACAATATCGTTTGAGGAGACACAAATCAATTTGTTATTCACGATCATATTACAAGATCAACCCATCTCGTGAACAATGAAGCACTTTCAAAGCAATCGATAAGTTGCAGGTCATGCCTTAACGTTACTAAATCAAACGGTATCACATAGTATCCCAATGCCTAAAATACATCATACCTCCTCATCCAACCCGACGCCTCATGTACAAAATCCGGTCTAGTCCCTGTCATACACTCATTCCAGACATTTTTCAGTTGCCATCAACGTCATTACTTCATATCCGCTGGCGTGAGAGCCTGCACCATACTAGTACCTTCGCTGAAGCGGGTGCGGAAAATGCGGTTCGCGTTTTGGAACATGCCGTCTTTCAGACTGACGACTATGAACTGCGAGCCCTTGAATCGGGTCTTGATGAGACGACCGATGTTCTGGGTATGTGAGAGATCCAGCGCAGCATCAACCTCGTCAAGAATGTACATAGGGGCAGGCTTGAACTGGAGCAGAGCCATGATGAGAGACAGAGCAACCAGAGATCTAAAAGTCAGAGCATTAACATTCGTATGTCATTAATAGTCAGGGATTGCATACCTTTGTCCACCACTCAGTTCCGTCAAACTCTGCTTCCACACTTTACCAAGACAGACCTTGACCTCAAGACCATCGCTGATAGTCTTGCCCTCGGGAGGATCAAGCTTGGCAAAGCTGCCTCCGGGAAGCAACTCAGAGAAGATGTTACCAAAGTCACCATTGACCTTCTCCCATGTCTCGTGGAGTGCCTTCTTCTTGTAGTCATCCAAGCTGACGATTGTCTCTTCAATCTTACGCTTGTCCCTGATGACAGTCTTGATCATGTGCTTGAGCGACACCTCCTTCTTCTCAACACTGTCGATCATGTTCATGACCTTGGGGTTGATCTTCTTCTTCATACCCTGGAAGCGCTCAGTCAAGTTGTGTAATGTTGACTTGCACTCTCCAATGTTGTGGTTCTTGAAGTCATACGGAGTTCCGCTGCGACCAAACTTGTCCTTTTCGTCCGCAATCCAGTCGAACTCCTTCTCTAGACGGGCGACCTTTTCGGCAGCACCTTGTTGCTCTTTATGGAACTTCTCCACAAGATGACCAAGCTTCTGCATTTCGAGACTCTCTTCAGCAATGCGTGAGTTCTTGGAGCGAGTGGCATCTTCCAAAGCTCGAAGCTCGTCATCGAATTGATGCAACTTGGCACGTTCATCATCAAGCTGAGCCTGAACAGTGTCGTGCGTTTCCTGAAGTTCAGCCTTTTGCTTTGCTAGGTTTTCAATGTCTTTCTGTTGGGCCTTGATGGCGATCTCAACTTCTTGTAACTGTTCTCGAGCAGTAGACAAATCGACACCCGCTTGCTCAGCGTCGAGTTGTGCACCCTGGAGTTCTTTTTGCAGAGTCTTTACGGCGGCAGCGTTCTTACCGAGGCCAGCTCGCAGCTTATCAAGTGCCTTCTGCAGTTCGACGAGCTTGGCGTCCTTGTTGTTGTCGAAGTCATTCATATCCTTCTCAATGGTCTTTATATCGGCGGTTGCCTTGGCTTGTCGAATCTTGGCCTCGGATATGCTCTCTTTGAGTTCTTGAATGGTTGACTTCATATTTGCAACTTCCTGAATGATGGAAGACGAAGAGTTGCCGCTGATCTGCTCCTCAGCGAGTTTGATTTCGTGGCTCTTGAGATCCAAGTCTTGCTTGATTCTGCGAGCTTGGTCCAGCTTGGCTTTCTCCTTAGATATGCGGGCTTGGAGCTCCCTCAAAGCACCTTCCGCTTCGCTCAGTTGACGAGTCAGGCCGTTGAGCTTCTGGAGAAGTACCAGAACACCGCTCGAGTTTGGTGAGCTTCCGCCAGATAGTGTACCAGATGGATCGTACGCATCTCCTTCAAGAGTGATACTCCTCATGCGCACGTTCGGGTCGAACGTGACCCTCTTAGCAGTATCTGCATCAGCACAGATCAGAGTATTGCCGAAGACATACTCCATAGCTGCTGACACCTCGTGATCATAGCCAACTAAAGACAGCGCCAGATCAACCTTGCCAGGTGCGATATTTTGAGCCGTAGCGATGGTTTGCGCCGAAGCTTTGAAAGCGGCGATCTTGTTGAGAGGAATGATAGTGACTCGCTTTCGTAGCTTGCCCCTCTGTAGCAGCTGTGTACCTGTCACCTCAGTATCAACCACGACATTGTATAGGCGTCCTCCAGCGCAGATCTCCAACGCAGTGCCGGCCTGAGTGTGCTCCTTGTCAAGAGTGAATAATTGGGCGACAAGACCCTTGACCTTCGATCGATCAAAGTTGGGCACAGGATCCGCGTAGTTGAACTCTGTGTTGGCGACTTGACGCTTCAGCTTGTCAGATTCTTGCCTCAAATTGCGAACGGTTTGTTGCAACTCTGACTCCCTCTTGAACATCTGCTCTTCCTGACCAGGTTCGAAGCCCAATCGGCCAAGTTCTTTCTCTAACTTCTGAGCTTGTGTCTTTAAGCCATCAAGATCGCGCAGGAGATCGGCGTTCTGATCCTTCGCCTTTTTCGCACGAGGCTCTTCTTCCTTGACACGCTTTTCCAAATGTGCAATCTTGATCTTTGCTTGCTCTTGCTCTGTAGCCGCCGTCGTTGCACGATTCTTTGCATCTTGAAGTTGACCCTGGTAGCCGTTCTCTTGACCATCCTTGGAGGCCACACCTGTCTGCAGAGTTTGAAGAAGTTCTTCCTTAGACTCGGCGTCCTTGTTTTGTTGTTCCAGATCTTCCTTGGCGGCATCGTACCGGGCCTTTGCGTTTTCGAAAGCGGCCGTCTTCTCCTGTAGGGTGGCTTCCAACTCTGAGACCGTCTTTTCAACAGCTACCTTCTTTTCTTCTTCCTCTGCCAAGCTGGACTTCTTCAGATCAAGAATAGTGGCTAATCGCACAAGCTCATTCGAGTGCTTCTTGGCTGCCTCCTCTAGTGCTGAAGCCTTGCCTCCTTTTCGAAGTTCCTTGTCTCGTTGAGCTCGCACTTTCTTAACATCCTCTTCAAGATGAGAAATCTCACTCTTTAGACGAGCTGCTGACTCCTCCAGATCGCGCCGCCTTTGCTTCTTTCCTTCGAGATCTGCCGCTGACTGGCTTAGAGAGTCTTGGTAGCGCAGATAATCGTACGCAACAACCACTCGAGTCAGTCTCTCCAGGTCATTTTGAGTCTGTTGGAAGTCTAGGAAAGCACGCTTTTCAGTTCGTAGTTTCTCCAACTTGGGCTCAATCTCGTCCTTGAGAAGCTCTCGAAGCTCGACTAACTTGGTTTCCTTCTTTGCCATTGTCTTGAGGGCCTTGTCTCGACGATCCTCGAACATCCTGGTTCCGGCAGCTTCCTCTATCATGGCTAAGATCTCCACAGCCTTCATGTTGAGGACTTTGGTGATGCGACCCTGCATAATGAGGAAGTTGGGGCTGTTGATGTTGAGCTGCACCGACTGGAATAGGTTTTGCACCGTCTGTTGTTGAGCGCGGTGGCCGTTGATGAGGTACTTGGATGTTCCTCCAAGAACGATCTGTCGTGTAACACTAATGGTGGCATATTCTTCGAACCCGATCGGCGACTTCTTAGTTTCTCGATTGTCGAAAACAATTGTGACGCTGGCTTTTGTGACACCAGCTTGACCGCGCTTATATATCAGGTCCTGTGGTTGTCGTCAGTATGTACTAAGGGTGGTCGAATCGGCGGTGACTGACCTGTAGATTTTGTGCTCGAACCGTTGACATGTTTGTAATTCCGAGAACGAAACATATCGCATCGAGGATGTTTGACTTTCCACTACCGTTGAGACCGGTGATCGAATTGAAACTCTCGTCCCTGTATATGTTGGTTATGTTTCCTCGAATGTATTGATAGTTGGCTTACCATCCTGAGATCACGGTACGCACGGCATAAGACTTGAAGCCCTATTTTTTTTTTAAAAAAAAAAAGGTCAGGATGGATATAGCACAAAAATAGTATGGATCAAGTTCTTACGTCAATAATTACTTCAATAACCCTCATGTTGGGCGAGGTTGAGTCCGCGGCTTCGTTGAATCTTTTGCTATGTTTCGTCGCTCCGCACTCCAAAGGGGGAGGGGAACGCGAAAGTAAACAAGAGAGTTGCGACCGATAAGGCGTTATCAGCACGTGTTGGCTGATATCATTAATTGGCAGGGCGTTAAGAAAGGTACTTGAAGTTTAGCTTCGGCGCAGCGGTTTTAGCCTTGTAGCTCGGATTGAGTTGTAATTACTTCTGTAGAAACTATAAACGAATAGAAGCCTATATATGCTACTGATTAACTCGTTAAAGGCTACAATACCTTGTTTACATGCCTCTGTTTCATAAGAAATACATCCTCATCGTCCACTGGCCGTGAATAGAAGCTTGTGTGAGCCCCACTTCCGAGCTGGGAAATCCATCAACGCTAGTCCGAATTCAGCATACGGGTAAACATCCCTCTTTGTTATTGAGACCTAGCTCCTCTCGCACTTCAAGTTCACAACTTTCAAACACACTAAACTTTTCGACTTCATCTCGACCTTCCAACCCGATGAGTACATAACCAATATCGCACGAACAATAGTTGATAAGCAACTCCAATCAACTCCACACGCGCCTCTTTTCAACCGACGCAATGGCGGCCATGCGAGGACCGCGCATTCCAACCGGCTCAGCTGCTTGGGTCGCTGATGAGCGCGCTTCTGCTCTTGAGATAGTTGATGTTGAGGTAGACGAGTTCACATACGCGGCTCACAATGAGTTCTCATGGCTCAATGAGCACATGGCCAATATCTTCAACGAGAACGAAACGTACGCGTCATGATCCTTTTTTTTCTTTCTTTTTTTTTTTTGACGCGATGTACTGACTGGCGGCTTGGTAGCAATATCGCCGAAACATTCAAAACACCTGGAAGACTTCGTGGCAAGACACCTCGAACAGCACGAAAATTGATCACAGAGCCGAGAGTGGTAAGCTTAGCCGCCGAGTGTTCACAAATAACAGATATTAACACTTCGAAGCCCTTGTCCAATGTTTTTGGGGGCACACCATCGAGCTCAGCAAACCGATTTGCGCAGCATCTTCTTCTTCAGTCTCCCCAAAGGGAGCTTGTGAACCAAGCCAAGTCTTCTTCGCCTAGACGACACGCCCCATCGCCAAAGACAACGCCTCCTACCTCTGACGAACCAGTCGAAGACGCGCCAGAACAGCCTTCAAATGATGCTGAAGCCATTCACTCAGACCAGGACGCCCACATGGCCCTTGAAGAAGAATCGGATCCAATCGCACCAGCCAAATCTCAGCCTGCAATGCAGGGTGACTCTGGCTATTTTGGGAGTCAAGACGTCAACCCTCCAAGCTTTGATCCCCTGGAAGATGATGACACATCAGATATTGACCCTGTTGCCTTGGATGAGGCCATCGCTTTCCCTCAGCCAAGCCCTTCACGGACATCTCTTGCCAAGGACCCCATGAAGACTTCTTCGCCGATCAAGACACAACAAGCGACGACTGACGTTGATATGGAAGAGGCTCAGGCCGAGCCCCAGGAGGACGAGAACGCTATCCAGGATGATTCACAGTCTCAATCTGATCGTCACAGCCCCAGCCCCGTCCGCCCGGGCTTTCGCAACAGCTTGCAGTTCCCTTCTCTCCCTGCTCGTGAGCCTCTCACGGCAGGTAAGAGTATTGGTGCGAGAGCTTCTCGAACAAGTCATGTCGATCCTAAGAGGACGAGTTACTTGGGGAGAAACACGAGAGGAAGAAGCCTGGCAAGTCACGCAGAACAGAGTGCATCAGACGAGTCGGATCAAGACGAGATGGACGTTGATGATTTCCCCACAGTGCCACAGCAGCCTAAGAACGCTGAGGAGCTTGCCATCCACCATAACAAGACATACACCCAGATGTTACAGGACCGAATTAGTGTACTCGGTAAATCGCAGCCAAATGGAAGTCGACCCTCGAAGTCAATCCACAGCCTTACCAACTCTCAGCAGCCACAAACTGTATCCCAATCAGTACCTGAACCCAAATCACCATCGCCCAGGAAGCTGGAGACCACAACAACTCCAGGTGCTTTCCCCGAAGACGATGATGATGACTGGATTGTCCCCCCAACTACACAACAGCCTGTCACCGCCCCTTCGCCAACAAGGCCGTCACTGTCTAAGAGCCGAACTGCCGATGTGATGGAGGGAATCCACGGCAAGCAGACTCTCGGATCTTTCGACCTGGGTGAAGACCGTGACAATATCCGATCACCAGCTCGCGCCAACAAGCCTCAGCGACCTGCATACCTTGGACACTCCAAGTCTGTATCGGTGCCTGCTGTTCCATTAATCCCAGCTTCGGATCCAGAGGAGGGAAGCCCATTGAAGAAGACGATATCAGTAACGAACGCTTCTGTGAGACCAGCCACTGCTGTTGCACCTTCTTCCTCATCTCCCTCAAAGTCTCCCACGAGGCTCTTCCGTGACAGTCCTTTGAAGCATCTCAAGAACAAGATGTCTTCCATTCTCAGCACTTCCAAGGGCCTGATCGCCAGCAGCGCAGCTCTGAGCGCTGAAGGCAAATCATCCCTGCTCTCGCCATCTCGAGCTCAGCTTGGAACTTTCCCTGATCCTTCTTCGGATTCAATCGTTCCCAAGGCAAGCATTGACTCTCATAGGAGTGGCGATGGTGTCACCGACCAGCAGTTAACTGCACCTCGACCAGTTGCTAAGCGCACAAGAGCTTCAGTGGAACGCGAGAAGGAGGAGAAGCGAAGGGAGAAAGAAGCTAGAGTCCAAGCTGAGCAGATGGAGAAACTGGAGAAGGAGCGGGAAAAGGAAAGGGAAAAGGCCAGAGTTTTCAGCAAAGAGCAGGAGAAGCTCGCCAACATGGAAAAGCAGGTCGTTGCCAGGAAAGAGGTTGAAACACCTGCTCCCAAGGCTACACCTAAGCCAACCCGAACCAGCCCGCGAAGGGCAAAGCCTCAGGAGGAGCCAGAGGCCAAGGTCGCTGACCAGGATCTTGATATGGGCGCTGCACCTGCTTTGGTACCCCCTCCTTCTGCTCACAGATCCGCCATTCCTGGACAACTATCTCGCCCCAAGGAAATGAGGCGAATTGCGAAGCCAGGCCGAGAGCCAGCGGCGAAGACAAAGGCGGCACCTACCGTTCACATCAAGGTCAACACTGGCTCACAGCTACATCCTGGCAACTCTGTTGCTAGTGGGTATCAGGACTTCGGTGCTTCGACAAGCTCTCAACCTCCTCAAACAATCAGCAAGGCAAGCAAGGCTTCTACACAGCCTAAGCAATCCGCACCAAACTTTGGTGCTTCCACCGGATCAAATGGGCGGCCTAGAGCTCTCGATTTGGCTGCACAGAAGAAGGCCAAGATTGAGCGCGATCGCGCAGCATTGAAAGACGACAAGAAGAAGCAAGAAGCCATCCGTCGCCAAGAGGAAGAACGACAAAAGCGTGAGAAGAATGCTCAGCGTCAAGCAGCTCAAGACCGACTGGCAATCATTGAGAAAGCCAAGAAGACCCCTGCGCCCCCCCCAGCTGTTCGGTCACAGCCAAATGGTCCACCTCAGTACAGTCTACAACAGGACAAGTCTGCTTCGGTACAGCGAGAAGGACCACCTCGTCCTCCTTCTCGTATGAACTCTGGAATCTTCAGATCTCAAGATGACATGGGACGACCCGTCAATGCTAACTTGACAAATGGTTCTAAATCTGGCCCGAAGAGGCCCCTTCGAGATGCTAATGAGGATGGACCTTCAAGACCTCCGCCTGCACGTGGGCCTCAATACCAGGCAAAGGATGCCAAGCGTCGTCGAACGAGCGATGACTACGCTGATGAGCTTGATATGGAGCAGCCTCCTAATATCAAGGGACCACCAGTTCGTCCATCCAGCGCTCTTAAGAGGGTGAGCAATCAAAGCGTTTCTTGTATTCCAACAAAGGTTAACAAGCACCAGGATCTGCAGACGAAGACTCTTACGAGTGGCTATGTTTCCCAGGCTAGTGCACAGAACCTATTCAAGACTGGCGTTCCTCAGAGTCAAATGAAGGGAGGCAACCCTATGGACATGGCTCAGATTCACAAAGGAACTATTCCTTTCGCCCCGAACCCCAACCCGGCGGGACCTTCTTACAAGACGCCTGGACGTCCCGGCCCTGTCAATGGAATGAAGTCTGCAGCCAAGTCTGTACCAAGATCATCACCGCGATTCCAGAATGGCGAGGCCATTGAACTTCCTGAAATTCAGACAGACGATGAAGATGAGGACGATGATGAACCACAAGCTGGTACGGTCGCAGCATGGGCTAACTCCCCTTACATTCGGGATGCCCTCTTTAGACAGGAAGATATTGACCCTGCGTCAATTTTCGGACCTCCTGCGCCCTTGAACATGGAGGAGGTCTTCGACAAGAGCAAAGACAGACACCACAAGTTCCGCGCCCGAACATCCAGTGCCAACTGGAGCGGCACTGATCGTCTTACTGAAGAGGACATTCGAAAGAACCTGGCTGCCAGAGACAAGCTCAGACGTGAGGGAGGCTGGTCTTACGAACTGAGCAAAGATATGATGTAATGGCTGATGGTGGGCATATGCATATGATACGGATACTTGATGAAGTCAATTGGGTGTTCAGAGGGGTTAAGCTTAAGAAGCGGCAGCATGGCTACATTAATGAAACGGAAAAAAAGGGAGCGATTGATTGACTCTGGTCGAGTTTAGCATATGGGCATCGGATGCTGCAGATTGAGCGCATTTGTGATAGATGAGATTGCATTTTGACAATGGTTGGTTTCTGGTTTGGCGCATGGCGAAATGGAATAGGGTGCCTATGAAGGCTACCAAGGAAGAGATCAGCGAGCGTTTAGTCAAGCAAGACGTATAATATCGCATGCATGGAATACATTGTTGGGGCGTTTGTACATTGAATTATCCGAGTGAGAATCATTATGCGTTTATGGCTCCGAGGTAGTCCGATAGCTTGTGATGAATGCTCATGAATACAGTGTCGGTAGTGGAGTTACAAATAAAGTAGCTTTCCAACAGCTCCAAGGGGAAACAAAGTTTACGTTTGCTCATGATAATTCCCCACCAAGAAACGAGACGCTATTGGAAGATCAACCTTATCTGCAGATGCAAAAAGCCATGGTCTCAACAAATTTTTAGTTAACCGTTTTCACATGTCAGAAGCATGACGGAATAGGACCCAGAAAAAAATGATAAGGGACTGTAGGCGAGGCGAGGCGAGACCTCGTGCAAGATTCTATTTGATGCGGCTGTTTCATGATATGGGATTTGTTCCTCTTTTTCCTTTCGGCTTTTCTCATCTGATGGTTTTGTCATGAGGTCTTTATGAGGAGGTCCCTTTGCTTAACAGTCAAACCATACTGCCACTTTCGCATCATGGCTGATTAGACCTAAGCCTCACTTCATCACTGAGTTAACCTGACCTGGTATTCTATTGTTTCTCATTTCCACTCTCCCGAGACCTCATTCATCCTTTAGCCTGCAGCCCTTGAAACATGGCGTCTCATCTCAGATCATTTGCGCCATCTCTGGACGAGATCAAGATCGATCAAATCACCGAAAGCAGGATCTTCAATGTCGTCTCCATGCTTCCAAACTCACTCCCCGGGCCAATTCGTTTTCTCAGACGGAGTATCAGTTTTCACACTCTACGTCCAGGTGTGACAATATCTGGGCCACAAACAAAACCTCGGCCTCTTTCAGAAGCTGATGTCTCGGCTACAATGGCCCAGCCACTCCAGACAGACATGATAAAGCACTCAGGTGGATTTGTAGAGTCACAAGACTTAAATCCTCAGCCGATGAGTCGAGTCCTTTATTCGGAAGCACCAGAGGATGAACCAGTTATGCGAGCTGCGTCTGGCGTGCATTGGAAGTTTGCACGACAGGGTAAGTTACTTTGATGTACTAACCAATGAATGTAATTTGCTGACATGGTACAATAGGAACAAATCTTGTCAACATCTCTATAGATGGAGGCAAAGCGGCTGTAGCAGAGGAGGATATCGCTTTTGAGCGAAAAGCCTTTGTTGACGGGGTGACATATCTCCTCAAAGCTCTTCCACAAGAACTTGATGAAGGCGAACTCAGAAGAATCCAATGTGCATTGCCAGAGCAAGTCAACCAGTCCGACATGGCTCTGGCTCGAGCAGAGCCCGACTCAAACCGCATTCATCCAAGTCAATCCCGTTCAATCATTCACCGTGGGGTTCAAATGACTGTGGTAAATCTCATATTCTTCCTCAGCTTCCTAATGCCATATCTGCTCTTACTCGTCAGATGCGCAGCTCGACTGGAGCGCAAGTACAAGATCTCGGAGAAGGTCGTAGGTCACGGCGTGGACTTGGTCAACACAATTGGCAAGCAAAGCGCTTTATTGACTGAAGCAATCGGTCAGATGAATGATGGCAAAGTTGCACAGGCTCTATTGGAAGTGTTTGTTTGGACTGTTGATGGTGTAACTCAGGGTATCTCGGATGGACTCGGGGAGGGTCTTTCGATGGTGGGGTCGAAACCAAAGATGAGTGGCTAGAGCCTGGAAGCTGCTGGAGGGAACTTGCATCAGAAGGAGTTGTCATTGAGGATTTCGAAATAGAGATAGAAGAGTGATCATAGGTTAGCGGAGTTTTGTTTTGATACTGGCATTTACATAGCACAAGGTAATGGAAATTGCATAAGACCATAAAATACACGCTCTACAATTCATACTCGGGGATTTTCTTCCATCTTCATCTTCAACGCTGAGCTAGTGGCAATGCTCCAGGACCCTTACAGGCCTTTTTGCCTCTGGCCCGGTCCTGACCTCCGGTGGAGCACGTGACAGATCCGGGATCTAACCCAATCAGGGTAGAGCCTCGCTGCCAATTAGACGATAAGATAAGGTAGCGCTGTAAAAATTTCATTTTTCCCAAAAGTAGCAGCGCGCGACCCTTGGACGCCCGCCAATCTTCATCCAACTTAACCTTCTCTCATATCATCCTCTTTTTTTTTCTCTTCCTTCAATTCTTGCTTCTGGGTTTGTAGTTTCTATCAATCGCAGAACCGGAATCTCAGCGTCAATTCTTGTCTTTAATACCCGGCATCATGTTTCGATCCAGCCTTAGGCGCTGTGCCACTCAGGCCAGGTCCGCCGCCACAGCTGCCCTCCTCACACAGGCTCGAACTGCTTTGCCTGCCGTTCGCCGTCAAGTTTTGACAAGCCAGTCTTCTATCGCTGCCATCAGCCGAATTGCTTCCATCACACGCGCTTACAGCACCGAGGCTGTTGCTGAGCAGAATGAGTCTGCTCCTTCAGTTGAAGCTGAGCCTCAAGTACGCTTCGCTGATCTCCAGGGCATTCACCCCAACCTCCTCAAGCCCATCATCAACGACATGAAATACGATACCATGACACCTGTTCAGGCCAAGACCATCCAGCCTGCCCTCAAGGGCACTGACATGTGAGTTTTGGTACATGGAAAAAAAAATTGTACACCGGCTAACATTTAATCAGCGTTGCTCAAGCCAAGACTGGTACCGGAAAGACTATTGCATTCCTTCTTCCTCTCCTGCAAAGAATGATTGAGGAAGACAGCACACTCGCCGACAGGACCGCCAGACGTCAAGCCCGATCTGATGATATCCGTGGAATTATTCTTTCTCCCACACGAGAGCTGGCCGAGCAAATCGCTGTTGAGGCTCGCCGATTGGTTGCACACACCGGTCTCGTCGTCCAGTGTGCTGTTGGTGGCACTGACAAGCGCAGCATGCTTCAACAGACTCGACGACAGGGCTGCCATCTTCTTGTCGCTACTCCTGGTCGTCTGAACGATCTTCTCCAGGACCCCGGCAGCGGCATTGATGCCCCCAACCTGGCTGCTCTGGTCTTGGATGAGGCCGACCGAATGCTCGATGTCGGCTTCGAGAGAGAGCTCAACGAAATCATCAAGTGCCTTCCCCGACCTGAAGAGAAGGTTCGCCAGACCATGCTCGTTTCTGCCACAATTCCCGACAGTGTCATCCGTCTGGCCCGCAACATGGTCAGAGCCAACGACTTCGAGTTTGTCCAAACCATCCCCGAGAACGAGTCTCTTACCCACGACAAGGTTCCTCAACATATCGTTCCCGTCTCCGGTTGGGCTCAGGTCTTCCCCTCACTTTTTGAGCTTCTGGAGCGTGAAGCCGCAAAGATTAGGGAAACCCCCGGTGCCATGCCCTTGAAGGCTATTGTCTACTTCAATACCACTGCTTTGGTTGAGTTGGCTGGCGAGCTGTTTTACCAGCAACGCCAGAATGCCAGGAACGACGGCAGCCCTTATTTCTCTTCCTTTGTCATGCAGTCAAAGCTGAGTCAAGTACAACGCCAAAGAGCTGCCGATAGATTCCGTGAGGCCAGAACCGGTGTCCTTCTTTCTTCTGATGTCACAGCCAGAGGAATGGATTTCCCTAACGTGACACACGTTATCCAGATCGATACTCCCCGGGAACGTGAGTCTTACATTCACCGCCTTGGACGAACTGGTCGACAGAACAAGGAGGGCCAAGGCTGGTTGATCATTCCCAACTCTTCCGTCCGTAACGCTCGAAAGATGCTTCAAGGTCTCCCCATTCAGCAGAACAGCTCTCTCACCAGCGCTGAGACCGACGTGGCAGGAGGCGAGACTACTCCTCACCACGAGAGCACCAAGGCTCTTTTTGGCACTGTGCCTCGTTCACTTCTCGCTACAGCCTATATGTCCATGTTCGGCATGGCCAATGACAAGGTGTCGATGGCCGAAGAGGTTAACGAATGGACACGTCTTGGCTGGGGATGGGAAAAGCCCCCATCTGTTTCCCATTCGTGGGCTCAGAAGTTGGGATTAGCCAATATCCGAGGCATGCAACTTTCGGAACCCGGCCAGCGATTTGGTGATCGATCTGGTGGACGCTCTGATGATCGATTCGATGGATTTTCACGCCGAGAAAGCAGCGATCCCTTTGATTCTATGGCAAGCAATGTCCGCCGGGATGACTACGGACGTGGTAGATCTGGAGGTTTTGGCCGCGGAGGCTCAAGCAGTGGTCGCTCAGGAGGCTTTGGCGGCAGCCGCTCAGGCGGCTATGGTGGCAACCGTTCAGGAGGCTACGGTGGTGGCCGCGGTGACCGAAGCTCTGGTGGTGGCCGCTCAGGAGGCTACGGCGGACGCTCTTCATTCTAAGTGATGAAAGGCGCTCCGTGAAAATGGTGAAAATGTAATAACAAGACCAGATACCTATGACGGATGGGATGTGTATGACTTGTACTTCGATTGGGCATTTTTGTATTTTATACTAGTGTAAGATATGGGAAAAAGGGGTTTGGTTTATAGACATGTCTGCAGGCGTCACTGGTTATTCTCCACGACAACTCTACTTAGGAAATGATGATAATCTCAATAAGCGGCTTGCTTTGTGATCCTCTGGCTTAATGTGTGTAGTTATTCGACCAGAGAGTAGACTTGCATATTGATGAACTCAACTCATGGAATACATCCCAACGCCTAATATACCAAAGGTATTCGTAGATACGCTTACTCCAATCAACGCCAAACTAACAATGCTTAATATCATGGTATTCGTTGGCCCATCAGCATATTGGCATCCCACAATAACACTCTCTCGTCCCAGCCCACAGAAGCCACCCAACCGCCCATACCAAAAAGACACCAGTCTACTCCCGTGACAAACTCCGTATGACGATTCATGATTCCCATTTGACTTCCTATTGTCGGTCCCATTGCCGGAGCTTGCTGCTGATTCGAACCGTCATTCCATAATCGAACTGTCATGTCGTAACTGGCACTTATGAGAGTGTCGCTCGAATGGGGACTCCACGATAGACGCCGCACAGCATATTCATGGCCTTGCATGATAGACAGTGGACCTCCGTTGGGGTTCCGTATGTCAAAGGTTCGTAGAACTCTGTCCACGCCACCTGTAGCTATCACCGTGTCCCGGTACTTATTCCAATCGTGGGTAAGAATCTCGGCAGGCGCAGAAGCTCCGGGTGATGGCTGCGGTCCAGAAGCGTGGACGGGTATCGTCGCCGTGAGGTGATACTTTGCCGAAGATGGAGTTCGGAGGTCGAAGATTCGGAGGTGGGAGTCGGAGGAGACGGCGGATATCAAGGCGGGGTTGGAGGGGCAGAACGATGTACTGTAAGTACAGTTTCCGATGGGCAGCGTCTTTATCGAGTGATTTCGCGTCGGCGACCACTATGAAATGTTAGAAATATAGCTTATGTATAAACGATGTAAGTTGGCGTACAATCTTGACTGTGCCGTCCCAGGAACTCGATAGGAATGTATCCTTGGTTATAGGGTTCCAACAGACAGAGAAGGTTTCTCGCTTATGTTCGTGAAAGTTCATAACCGGAAAGTCGTCAATTCCCAAGTCGAATAGTTTCAACGACCCATCGCCACATGCAACAATCAACTGGTTCTCGTTAATCTCAGACCAAGCCAAGTCGTACAGCGCATCGTTTGTATCGAAGCTGCGACGACGGAATTAGCTTCTAGTAACACTCCACAAGCCAGCAACGGGACGTCGCATACGTTTTCTCAACCTGTACACCCTGCGCCGTCAGAGCGAGCGCAAATACACGACCATTGCCTACAATGCCAAAGTTGGCAGATGTCGCAACGGCAATTCGCGAGTCGTAGTACGGGGAATACTTGACGGCGTAGGGATTGTACCCTTGGGTTCGGAATTCTAGCATTGCAGCCATGGCGCTTAAAATTGGTCTTCAGAGACCGCGCGCATGTGTTAGCTGTGGTATTATGGTAGAGCAAAGAAAGCTACGGTGGACAAATGGGCTTGGGCTTGTTTGGATCACAGAGCTTCCCCTCGAAGCTATACTGACATGTGCCTCGGTTTCGGTAATCTCACAAGCCCGCGGGGCAGAGTGTCGCGTTTATGCGGCTAACCAGGTCATGCGTCATCAGCGGGGGTATGTGGTAACCGAAGTCATTCCAGTCACGTGGTTTCGTGTCTCAACTTTTCGGAACTTTCGCGGTATCGTGTCTCTAACCGCCCCTCATCACGTCTCCCAACCTGCGAAATGCAGGCGCATCTGTCAGAGAGTACTTTCAGTTACAGCGTATAATTTATGCTATTGGATATACGGGGATCAAACTATGAAAGCTTTTTTGACTCGTCCCAAGCGGAAACCATCTCTAGAGCTTCAAAAGGAAATCGCAGAACCAGAAGAGTCAACCGAAGTCAAGTTGGCTTTGTTATCGTCTTTGCATCCTCAACTTGATCAGGAAACCCTACTAGACATCTTACTAGCGCATGATGGGTCCGTTTCTGAGGCATCGGCGTCGCTTCAAGTCCAGGCCCCGGTGAAGAAGGGCACTCGAGTTATTGGATACCAGCAGTCCTTGAAGCAATATGCAACCCCAAGTGACTCGACTTCCTTGGATACTACACCTAAAAAGAAGAAATTAAAGTCAAAAGCCGGAAGCACATTGCACCTATATGATCCGGAAGACGTGGCTGAACAAACTCCGTGCACGATTATACACAACTTCTTACCATCTGAAGAAGCCAACGAATTACTGCAAGAATTACTGGAAGAATCAAAATCCTTCGAGAAGATCACTTTCCAATTATTCGAGAACGTAGTATCAAGTCCCCATACGTCAAGCTTCTATGTCGAAAGCTACGACGAGATCGAGCGCCAGAAAACCGAGTACCACTACAACGGTGGTCGACTTACGGTAAATCTCTAAGTGATCGCTTCACCTCTCAGTCTTTGATTAATCATATACAGGATGTCCGGCGCATTACACCTCAGCTTATCAAGGTCAAGCCAAAAGTCCAAGAAGCTGTCAATTGCGCGATTCAGAAACGAATAAAGACTCGATACCCCGGCGGGAAAAAGTTGAAATATCAATCTCCCAAACCCTGGGTCCCAAACTCAGCATTTGTCAATGCCTATACCGGTCCACAGCAGAATGTTGGCTGGCATAGCGACCATCTCACATATCTTGGACCTCGCGCCGTCATCGGATCGATTTCACTAGGGGTTGCTCGCGAATTTCGTGTCAGGCGGATAATACCTAGGGACAGTGATACGAAAACAGTTCAAGAGCAAGATGCAGAAGGTCAAATATCAATACATCTTCCACATAATTCTCTTCTCGTGATGCATGCCGAGATGCAAGAAGAGTGGAAGCATAGCATCGCGCCGGCATTATCGATTGATCCACATCCTATCTCTGGCACGACGCGTATCAACATTACATACCGAGACTACAAGGCAAACCTACATCCACGGTTTACACCCGAGTGTCGATGTGGACTGCCGTGCGTTCTAAGAGCTGTGACGAAGAAGAAGGAGAATTTTGGAAAATACTTTTGGATGTGTTATGCCAACTCCCCAGGGCAGGAGAACTGCGGATTCTTTCAGTGGGCTGAGTTTGATGATGACGGGAATCCCCTGTTTAGAAAAGGAGCTGGCGCCAAGACTTAGGAATTCAATATATTCGTTTCAAATAACTTCCCAGCACCTGTTGCAGTTTTTATACAAGGTCAGAACAAGAGCGTTCGCCTTTGACAGTTCTATGACTGAGTAAATTCTCTTCTTCGAAACCTTCTTCAGATATTGGTCTCAAAACACACGAGGATTTGTAACAAGTCAATCCACATAGGATCTGCATTCTTGTTTTACAGTTTTATCATCTTGAAGCCAGCACACGGATTAGTATTTTACTACGGAAGCTATACTATGGAAGCTAGACATTTGTGGTGTGTGAAAGAATATTTATTTTATCTTGCTGTGAACAAAATACATGCACTAGGATTGGCTCAGCCGGTTCTCTTGATGCGCGCTTCTGAGAGTCCATGGTTGTGTACTAAGTTTTAATTTGGTATCTGGTATTCTGCAGTTATTGAAACATATCATCTTCCCAACGTCACGACCAGTTCCGTGCATTATTCCCACTATAGCATCTGATATTTACAGATAAAGTAGCGACATATGTCAATGTAGAGCATTCACAAGCTGGAAGCATTCAATACTCCCTTTATGTACCCACAGGAATATACTCAGGTAGATCTAGATACCTCCACTTGCTCGGCCTAAGAGGCAATGGTATAAAATGATGAGAGAATGCATACTCACTTGAAACACATAATGACTATTAGGTATTTACTCATGCCTTGGGTAGTCCAGGTTGGTAGGTCATCTACCACTGATGATTGCTCTACCTTGCTAAATTACCCTGAACAGCCAATTTGAAAAGTCTGATAGAAATTAGTGTAGATAAGTCAAGGCCTCTGAAAATTGGTGTTTCTTTTTTGTGTAACGCGATGGCGTTGCTTACCATTGGAGCTCCATGAAATGGGTGGTTACCACCTAGCAGCCCATTGACTTTGGGGGCGAGAGAATACCTATGGGCTGTTTCATTTTGGACATGCCATTCTTTGAAATTCTTGACTTAGAATGCCCTTCTTTCCGATACGCTGTCGGTTCATCATGTTTCCGCCGAGTCCTGGTAACAATTTTCAGGGGTTTTGCGAGCAGCCGTACCACCAGTGCACCGCCAGATCAATAATGAGCTCAATGTTACGCCATTATGACCAGTAATCGCTAGCCTTTAATCTGTTTATTTTAATGAGCTTGCACGATGTTATCGTAAGGCTCCAGCTGCCGAAGACGTGCTCCCCCTATTTGACTCCTGACAAGTTTAATCCACAAATATTCATATGGCTTGCTTGAAACTATCCTTGATATTAACAGAGTATATAGATGAGGATACAGACCCGATCTGATTGTCTTAGATCTATTCGATCTGCCCCGCAACATCCGCAGATGCTCTTATTCATGTGACTTGGATTACCCAATTGCCCCATTTAGAGTCTTGGAAATCTAGCCTAATCGGCTATTATGATACCAGAAATAGCTACAACAAAAGTTAATATTAAATAGTTCAATACGGTAATCCATTTAGTGAAGACTGAATATCTTCTTCGTACTTGGGTGGAAAAAGAAGAATTTTGGACAACTTCGATTCAACCTTATATCCATCCATGTCTAGGTATTCGATGATCAGTTGAAACGGGTTCAGTTCAATCAAAGAACAACCGGTATCGACTGCAGTCGCTGGAACTCAATAAAGTTCAACTTTAAGATAATTGTGAGGAAGCGTTATCCAGATTCCAGAGCTTCTGCTTACGATTCGATCATATGCCACTCCCTTTCCACAAGAAGGTGTCTTCTCTACTCGCTGAATATGGTGCTGCCACAGCTGAAAAGCATACGGGAATGCAAATAACGATTGTTTTGAGTCTGAAGCTGCTGGGATAAATTGTCAGTACCAGGTGGTTCATAAAGAGCTATTTCGAGCAATGGCAAATTTGAATCTAAAACTAGGCTTCCTCAGATCTGTTTGAGTTACCATCTTTAGCAAATAGATCGACCTACCAGTCGCCAATGATCCAAATAGCCAGAAAACGAACTGCCTCACTTTGGAATACCATGGACGAAGCGGCACTCGCACGTGGCAACAAGGCAGGATAAACGATCAGCATTCTTTACGGACCGTGGAAATTGCTTCATTAGAAAGAAAATCAAAAATAAAATAAAATAAAAATTCATTGCAGACATCGTTCGCTATCCCATTGAAGCTTAAGAATTCCATACTGGACTTCAAGTTTATCGTAATAATCTCTATATTCATTGGGTGATTCAATTGCCAAGGGCCATGAATGGCATGTGGGCCGCCTGCTGCTGTCACATTCCCGCCAGCGGTTTCAGCCAGCCGCTGCCTGTATCCTTCCTTCCAATCAGGAAAGTCAATTTCAACTTCATCTCAACCAAAGTATTATCAAATTAATCCTTTAATCCGACAGCGACAACCGCGAAGTATCCTCTCCACGCCAAATCAATTGAGAAGATTGGAGCTCAAAGAACGATTAAATCAGATCTTCTCCATCTACTTGGCCACGTCACCCAGTCTCCTGTAGGAGTTGTCGGCGGCATATTGGAAGCTCCTACAACCTACAGAACGGCGCTACTAGGGCAAAAGTACCTGGCATCAAAGCTCTCTACCTATAAGGTACCTTACCTTCTGGCTTAGGTACCTATTAGGTATCTCTTCATCTTCGTATCCTGCTTGATCAGATCCTACCTTATCATCACGGGAAAGAACTCAAAATGTCGGAGCTCACCTTCCCCGCATCCTCAGCAGCTATGCTAGAGTCTAGACTTCCGCCTTCAACAACAGCGTCTGGAACGTCACGGCCGTTTGTGACACTCACATTTGCAACTTCACTTGATTCATCGCTTTCTCTGGCACCTGGCGTCCGCACTCGACTCTCCGGGCCCGACTCCAAAGCAATGACTCACTATCTTCGTTCACGACATGATGCTATTCTCATCGGCGTTTCTACTCTCTTGGCCGATTCGCCTGCCCTAAATTGTCGTATCACTGGTGCTACAAGCCAGCCTCGGCCCATTGTCATTGATCCTCATCTCCGATGGGCTCCTAGCAGCTCCGACAAAGTTCTAGAGGTTTCTCGCCTTGGTAATGGTTTAGCTCCCTTTGTCCTGACTGGTGTGTCTAGCCAGAACTTGCCTGCTGAGAACGTTGCACTACTCGAACAGCATGGCGGAAAGTATATCCATGTTCCGACTACACTAGGGCCCAATGAACGCATGCGCTTTGACTGGCATGATGTATTCAGAGCCTTGCATCATGCAGGCCTCTCCAGCGTCATGGTCGAGGGCGGCGGCCAAATTATCAACTCCTTGCTTGATCCTCAATATCACGAACTAGTTGACTCCGTTATTATTACTATTGCACCTACTTGGCTTGGCCAAGGAGGCGTTGTCGTGTCGCCAGATCGCCTTCAGGATCCAGCAGGTGTTCCAATTCCTGCTGCGCGGCTATCGAATGTCTCATGGCATCCTTTTGGTGAAGACGTTGTCTTGTGTGGCAGGCTGCACGCTTAGTGCCTAAAGCTAGGCTATATTTATATACAAGCCTCTGATTGAGTTCCAGTTATTCCTCTGCTCTTCTCAACATGTTTCTTGGAAACCGTCCTTGCCTACCTTGTCCTTCAACCCAAACTCCCATCTCTCCCTGTAATCCTGTACTATCATAATTTCTGCTGTCATTCACTGGCGCATTGGACTAAAATGCCACCGAGTATGATATGGATATCACGGCGGCAATGCCTTGGAGAAATTTCTGTTCCTCTTTCTTGAACATTGCCAAGCATGCAGGATTATAAGTGCATATGCCTCAAACATGACCCATCAACCTGACTTCCAAGGTCCGAAGCGGGTAGTAGGCAATCCCAGTGACCACGAAAGCTGATTCAAAGCCCAGGTCACCAATTCGCTCCCCAATGGGCCCAGTGAACCACGGCGTGTCCATTGACGGGACCACCAACCCAATACTGACCAAAGATGCTCCGATGGCCGCAAGTCCAGTTGGAAGCCGTCGTACTTGATTCCATATCGCGGGGTCATAAGAATGGTAGTCCATGTTTCGAAAGACTATGAGTTCTTCGATGATAACGGCATCAAAGCATCCCGCCCAATAGCCAATCACAGACAGAAAGTTAACAAGGGACTCCTCCCATTTAGCAGCCGCATAGATCGACATTGGGATCATGATAACCAGCGTTGCGACGATGAACAAGAAGCGTGGCACCTTGGCAAAGGCAGGAACAAGCATCTGCAAACACAAGGCGACTGAATAATTGGACAGCACCATGTTACCAACAACACTCAAAGCGAGGACGACAAGAACGAACTTGCCAAAACCTCCTGCTGGCGCGAGCATTTCAGCCATGACGCCGCCGATTCCGTAATTATCCCAAGCCGTTTGCCATGATTCGACATTGGGGAGAGCACCACCGATGGCAGCCCCAAGAATGAGCAGAGGCGTCGATGGGGTGATCAAGCCAAGATACACGTACGTAAAAATCTTGAGCCTGCGAATTGGGTGAGGGTTGTCAGCTTTGATTCTCACAATACAATATCGAGGAATCCTTACTTGGATGATTTGGGGTCGTGATAGACGGTGAAATCGGAGACAGTCCCGCCAAATGTCATGAAATATCCTGCCATGAGACTTCCATATCCTACGACACTTTTCACAGATGCCGGGTCATGGTCAGCCTGGTTCATCAGATGCTTCCCACCATAGCCGACGGCAATGACAATGGCAAGCAAGTTCGGTAACCACTGCCACCGTTGCCAGACGTGGACCGCTCGATACCCTAGGAACGCGAGACAAAAGCTGAGAGTGCAAACGATGCCGATGCCTACGTTTACACTTATGTTGGCCTTCTCATTCACAGCTGCGATGGCCTGTCCGCTCACGATCGATCCCACGAGCGTAAACCCTGTTACCGTTCCAGCGTTGAGGAGGATGGGAATGATTCCAAGATAGAGCCTGGCAAATCGAAATGTCAGCAATCTACTTGCAATGATATTTGAACTCGAGAAACTCACCCGAAGGAATATCGAGCCTGTATCATTTGTCTCATCCCAGTCTTGCATCCCCCGATACTGATAACAGCGGGGGGAATGCATGTTACAATGTTGAAAAAGATGATTATCAACGACACATCTCGCAATCCTAGTCCGTATACAGCCGTGCCGAGAGCACCAGTTGGCAACCTGAGATTTTATCAGCGTATGCGATCATCGGTAGGTTGGGTTATGCCACCAACTCACGGTAGAATACACAACAGACATGTGAAGAACACAGTGAAAAGGTTGCTGTGCTGCGTTTGGGTTCTTTGCTCTATGGGCACTGGCCGAACCCCATTCTCCTCGACACCAGCGTCAAGCACTCTCCTATACCACCTCGAAAACACACCGGCCTTTGCGTTCCCAGCAGTCGAAACACTGGCACTTTCTCCATTTTCAGTATTGTTTCTGGAGTGTCCGGATAAATGGAGCCCATGGTTGGCTTCCAAATCCTTGAGCACTGCCATTGCGATGCTGATAATCAGTAGTGCAAAGCCTAAGGTTTGCTGGACGTGCAAAGAAGGATGTAAGTCTCTGGTAAAGCTTAACTTGCTCTAGTATCATGATCTCATGTCAAACCCGACCTTAAGATAACGAAGAACAATGTGCCTCTTGCATGCGCCACTCGAATCTGTTTGCATCCTGCAGTCTACTCAATTCGACAGTCGTTCCACAATAGGCTCAATGATAGTCTCTAGACGCTGTGATCCTTTCCTTGCAGTTCCCCTGGTCACAGTCATCAGCCAATGATCTTGAGAAGCCAAGATTACACCATCACGGAGTGCAATCGGATGCGGAACCGGATTTTGCAACTTTGTTCCCAACTGATATGTCACAATAAAGTGTGGCTTGCTGGGATATATGCTGGTGTCTAAGAGTTGGCTGCAGTGTGCTTGTTCTAAACAACACAACAGCCATGTTGTTTCTGGGGCTGATACATCACTGTACTTAGGGCTGAGGTGCGGTATGCTTCTCAGTTGGTTCGAGCGGCTAACCAGATAGACCCATGACAACGACTAGCTGCGGCATGTGCTGCTTGACACTCACATGCTCACCAAAGTCAACCACGAAGATTTCTCTGCTTGCATAAGGACAGGGACGGGGCCATCACCAAAATGGCCCGAAACCTTGACGATCATGATTCTGCTCTAATGCAGATGTAAGTGCGGCGCGGCGGCCCGTGTCCAAGGTCCAAGCTAAAGCATTGCGGGACTGTGATGAAACATGAACATCAAACGCTCACAAGAATCTTGATAGGTACAACATTACAATATGGGGTCATCGTCTTTCTTTTTCTTTATATACCTGAGACTCGTATGGAATGCCAATAATTGGATACAGAGCGGGTCAGCGTCTTTTGAATGCGGATCAAGGACAACTCTATCTCTGTCAAAAGCCCGCGGGCTTTTGACAGCAACCACTTCGGCTTCTCGGTACTGCACAATACAGTATGTTTATGCAGCTAGCGGGGATAGAGTGGAGATGTAGAATGTTTGCTTAATTCCTGTTACGTCGATGCAACATAATACGAAAGAAGATGCAGCTTTCGCATCCTTCACCCAAATTTCATGACAAGGGCTGGTCCTAGAACACGCCATTTAGGCCGAAGTCCTGCCTTTCCATCGTAGTGATGGGTGAATCCTCAGTAAGGCATGCCGATCGTCATTGCAAGGATTCTATTGAGGAGCCAAGCAAAGATGTCACATATCGCTGTTGTCTTGTTTCTTGGCTAGCTTGTTATCTCCATCCACTAAACATGTTACCATAAACAGACATGGTCCTTTATAATAGTGTGCGAATAGGGCGTCAATGAGTAGTGCCTCTTACTGCACTAAGTCGACAACGAGTCGTGACCGCAGAGCTGACTGAGAGACGTGTTACTGCCCTCGATAATCCTGCGCTTTGACTCGACTACCAACGAGCCGGGCTGAGGTAACACAACACAACACAACACAAGCGAACGACTCTGCCGAGATGCCCCACCTCGACAAGGGTCTTACAAGATTCCCTCAAAAGCCGATTGGGATCCTTCTTGAGCAACAGGGTCCTGTGGATCGGCTAAAATAGACTACCAGTCTTGAGGAAATCGCGTTAGCCAGGTGACCTCTGCGGCCTGCTTCAAGCATCCTCATTGCAGAGAATGGGTAAGGGCGAAGCAAGCCATGGGTACAGCTAATCCAATGAGAAGAGAGCCAGCATTATCACATCCTATAATGTGCTGAGCAAGGGAAAGTAAAGAGCAATTCCAAAAATGGCAAAAGTTTGCGACTTTGTTGGTGGCTATCAATAGACACAACCCAGCATCTACCTGTGTCATGTTGCAGTGAAAGAGTGTAATATCTGGACTTGTTTTCTGGTATCACTGAGCACATGAGTACCTGCCCTGTTTCCGTACAGCATGTGAGGATTGACCGGCCATCGCAAGACACACTGAGCATGACTTACTTGATATGATATACCTGATCCAACATGTTATAGTATTCTCTCCAAGCTGTTCAGCTGGTCGCTATTCCTAATCGCTCTTGACAAGTGCCTCAGCCTCGAGACTCCGCGATTTGATGACACAGTCAAAGTGCTCGGGGTGACTTGCAGCAAATACCATCGTCAGCCATGTGTCAACCACATTATCAAATACCTATGTGCATGTTTCTAGTTTGGCAAGGGTACAAAGGTATCGAGGGGCAGTGGGGATAGCTAAAGACAGGGGGAGTCAACATACCAGGTTCCTCCATTGGTAAATCGGACTCGGGGCTCAATGGGCTTCCCGTCCGAAGACATCTTCTTACAAAACCGAAGTACGGACAACATCGTTGCTACCATGATCCAGACACTATTGTCGGCCAGAAACCGACCGACACAGACCCTAGTGGTGATTAGTTCGTTCTAGATTTCAAAAGTCGTGACCCGAGTCTCAGTTGGGGTTGGCCTGTCACGTACCGGCGCCCAAATCCAAAATTGCCAACAGGAAACGGTTCCCCAGCTTCATATCTGTCGGGGTTGAAATCGTGGGGGTTTTTGTAGACCCGTTCATCATGAGCCATAGCATAAGCGTTGGCATAGACCACAGTCCTGGTACTTATCAGATACCCTCCCCACCTTGTAACCTCATTATGATAGCAGCATCGTAAGAGAGTGTCTTACCCTGTAAATCGTCAGTCAACTAGCACAAGCAGCAGCGAGACTTTTGCCTCAGATATACCTTTAGGAATGAGCATGCCCTTGTAGATATCATCGTGGAGCGACTTGTGTGGGATCCCTGCCGCGCATTAGTAGCCGTTGCAGGGTTTCTTCATTGTCAACCATGAACAACTCACCTAGAGGAGCCAGTGGCGACCAGCTTTGTGAAGATTCCTGTCAGTTTAAATTTCGTGTTAGTGATCGGTTAAACATCTCGCGTACCGATAAATCTCCTGAACAATATGTTCAATATAAACCAAAGCGGGCCGGTCTGAGAAGTCGGGAAGTCTATCAGTCCCAATCACCGCATCAAGCTCTTGCTGTGCCTTCTCCTGTATTTCCGGGTGAAGAACCATGTTGAGAACAAAGATTACACATGTAGCCCATGTCTGGAAGCCACGTTCTTAGCTTTCAAAAATCAACTATTATGGAGATAGACTCACCGTATCTGCTCCTGCGATAAAAACCGCCCCTGCCGCCCCTTTGATATCATCAAGGGACCATTGTTGTTCTTGACCACGGAACTCCTTGTCCTTATACTCACGGAGGAGGAGATGTGTTAGAGATGTGTTTCTATAATGATCATCTCTGTGCTGCGAGAAGGAAGTCAGTTACATGGCAAGACGTGGCATAATTCTTGAGGTGTTTTCCTAAGTTGCCCACTACCCTTCAACTCACATATTCAGCTTGTGCAGCAGCTAATGGGACGTCGTGAAGCTTTTTGATAGCCCAGCGCCATTGTCGGGCGAATCGCAAAGACCAGTCGCGGACAATGCAGTCGGGGAGATAGCGAACTAGACTGGCTCATTAGTACAATCTTCTAGAGATTTCGGGTCCATCATGTGGATATCTTGTACCGAATGGAACTAGATCAACAATACTATTGGCAGGAACTCCGCCATTGCCAGTGGCATACATGGCATCGTTGGCGATTTGGATGTAGGGGTCATCGTCCTCGAGCACTTGGGTACCGTAGTTCACTTGCAGAACGATGGCAACCGCCAGCCGGCGCAATGACGTCTCCCAAGTTTTAGGCTTCTTGAGTATATCTCGAATCGTTCGTCGGGCTTCTGTTATCTGCAGGCTGTGCCATTGGCGGACATTTGTGTTGCTGAACGAGGTCTGAAGTAGCTTTCTATGCATTTGCCAGCGTTCTCCAAATGGAAGAAAAGTCAGAGTCTTTCCCCATCCCATGCTATCAAACACCCATATTAGCAAAGAATTCGGACCCCGTTTTGTTCTAGATAGAAGCAGAGGGTTGGCTTACATTTTCAGTAGCGTAAATCTGGGTCGGTCACAAAAATTGGCGCCTTTCTTGTCCAAGATATCCCTAGCCACATCTGCGCTATTGAGCACGACTGTAGACCGACTCAGGGATCTGACATGTATGATATCTGAGTCTGTTGAAGGCAATGTCAGAGGGAAGATATTCGTCTGTATGTACAGAGATCAAACTCACTGTATTCTTTCGACCATTTCGCATATACTGCTGCAGCATTCTCCTTGGGTATGACACGGGAATGGCCCAGAAGAAACTCGGAAGGCGGACCAGGTGGTAGGGGCAGCGTAGGTCGAGAGCGCCAACGGGCCCATGCAAGCAGTAAAATAGTGGCAATGGCAAGCGTCAGCCCGAATAGGGCTTGAGATGGGTAGTGCTCTATCATGACTCGAGCTTTGCGAAAGTGAGATCAAGTTTGAGTCACTTTAAGTGAAAAGATGACAATTGCTTTTGGAGAGTTGAGGTTAAAATTTGAGACAAACAACCAGGGAAGGTGGCAGATGCTCAGCTACATGAAAGGCATTAACATCAAGATGCTTCACTGAATCACGCACGACATCACCTCAGGCATATTCCCAACAGGGACAGAGCAACCAACTATGAACCATCCACATCGAATAACCTCCCTCCAACGTTCCTTCCTTGCATCTCTCAGGTTCCACCCATCATTGACCCATCAGGTCGCTGAAGATTAAGGTAGCACCTTAAGGCGGGTAACTAAGAACTTAGTAAGTGAACCAAGGATGAGTGGGTAACTGCCCCAAGTCTCTCAATCTGGGTATTGAAAGCAAACAAACCCGAATTCTTTGTAACTACAAGGTACTTACCTACCCAGTACTCAAAGTGAGCAAGGAACCTAATGCTTTGGAAAGTGTGACATCCTCCAAAAGCAGGCGCTGTTGTTTGCTTTCTGATGTATCATTGTTGAGACCAATGGAAATGCAACGGTCGAGTAGGCATTGAAGGAGAGAACAAGAAGCTTCTGGTTCCCGGTGATATACAAACTGATCTTCTTTTCCGTCACCACCTCCCCATGTGCATCTTTTGACCCTGGTTGCATAAGATAAAGAATTACTAGAGCTGTGGTCTTCGCACTACCCACCAGTTTCCAAAGAAGGACTTGGTTGTCATGTCAATACAGAAGAGGTTTTAGCCGATAATATGATGCAGTTTGTGGATAAGTCATTTAGCCTAAGGAATATCAGCTTCATCCTCCAATGCCAGCTCATATGATGCAAATGTTTGCCTTGTTGTCTCGGTTGTTGTCACATTCCGTATGCAGCAAGACACTTCCCATGATGCAATTGGCTACTTTTGTTCCCTCTACAAACCTCGGTTCCGTTCATTCGGGCCCATATCCTGGCTGCGTTACCTCGTTACGCGAAAGTCAAAGCATCCGCCATGAGCTCCAACTCCTGGGAAACTGAGCGCACCATCTCGTTTACTAAACAAAAAAACAAACTCGAGAAGGGTCGGCTAAGCTAGCACTTAACCTGCTTCTAAGCTAAGGATTTAGTTGCCGCAGCTGTACAAGGTCGTCGTCGAACTGATTCATGTGCTGATTTAGCTACGGATCGGCGGCTCAGAAACAGAGGATGGGCGAGACAATGTGGTTCAATACCGACGCTAAAGTGAGGAGCCGGCACTTGTCTTGTCATAACTGTCTTTGGTCTGGTCTGTTGCACATGTACCGAGAATCAGGCCTAGGTTCAATAGTGCCTTTGGACACTCAGTAAGGGTACATGTGCAGCTCATGATGCTCCACGAGATGCGGAATTGTCTTTGCTGATGATGGCCGAAACAGAATACGGTCCTGGGGATGTGATTGGAAGAAACAGTTCCTTCTCAATTTAAAACACATTCCATCGTAGCTGCCCCATCTATAAACGAAGGCTTTATTAGGGACAAGGAAGGCAGGACAAAACAACCCCACACCAAACTTGATAACTTTCACCTTCCACTTGCACATGCCCCCAGCTCTCTAACCCTCCTCGGGCAGGCGGGATCCATCTTTTCCACATGACTCGGGTCTCGACAATAGCAACTCAAGTTGACAACTTCTTCACCGCAAACTGAACGTGTCAATATTGTGAACAAACCATCTAAAGTTTGCGGCGTTACCAACGAATCCTTGTGCGCAAACGCCGAGAAAAGCAAATAAACAGACTTGTTTCAATCATTGCTTTTGCGCTCGGCCTCTCTCTGACGCTACAGACACGCGGGCCATCGGCTTTCGGCTGTTGATACTCACCCCTGACGTGACAATTCAACTACGGAGTACGGATACTACATCCTCAACTACACACAGACAGCATCATATTGCGAAAGGAACACCAGCCTCGATTCAGCCGCAATAACCCGTTCAGCAAATCTCTTCCAACCCACCTCTACGATGGCTTCTCACGCTAGCACTCCACACATCACCATCCTGGGCTCTCTCAACATGGATCTCGTTTCCTATGTCCCACATCATCCCCTTCCTGGTGAAACCCTCACCTCAAACCATTTCAACACTTCGCCAGGCGGTAAGGGCGCTAATCAAGCTGTTGCTTGTGGCAAGCTCTCTCGAGACTCGGACCTGTCCAATCCTTCGGCTGTCGTCTCTATGGTGGGTGCTGTTGGCGCCGATCCTTATGGCACCCTCCTGCTTGACAGCCTTCGCTCCTTTGGCGTTGCTGTCGATTCTGTAGCCATCCGCCAAGACCAGAAGTCTGGCCTAGCTATCATCATTGTGGATGAGCCCTCTGGCCAGAACCGTATTATCTTGTCTCCTGAAGCCAATCACTCTCTTCGGCCTGCTGAGTTTGAGACCCTCCCTGGCCCCCGTCCTGACCTTCTGATCATGCAGCTCGAAATTCCTTTCGATACTGTCATGCAAGCTTTGAAAGCTGCCAAAAAGGATGGTGTTCCTGTCCTTCTCAACCCAGCACCGGCTCAGCCCTTGCCTATGGATGCCTACGATGGGCTGGCCCATCTCGTTGTTAATGAGACCGAGGCCGCCATTCTTGCAGATTGTGCTGAGTCTGAGCTTGATGACCTTCAAGGCTTGGACCGCATTGGCCGTGTCTTCATTGATCGCGGAGTCCATAATGTCATCATCACCCTTGGAGGCCGTGGTGTCTATTTCGTCAATAAACAAGGCCAGAGCGCATTGCTTCCGGCGACTAAGACGACCGTAGTGGACACCACAGCCGCGGGTGATACCTTTGTTGGTTCTTACGCCCTGGCCGTTGTAGCCGCCAAAGATGGCCAATTTAATATTGAAGCAGCTGTCGCGGCAGCTAATCGAGCAGCTGCCTTGACTGTTGCGCGAAAGGGTGCTCAGATTTCTATCCCCTGGAAAGACGAACTTTAGACAAGGTAGCAATACCCCTTTCTTCGTAGACAATCCAACAAAAAGCATTCGAATCTCACTACGTGTACGGTTTCTCCATTTCGTCTACTACCTGGGTCAGTCTAAAACCATGCCGCCCATCCCCATCTGCTTGCATCCTTTTTGCCTCTGCTACGCGCTGGCGATGCTGCTCGGGGCTCCTCCACTTCCCGCTCCCTTGTCGTTATGGACAAACCCGCCATCAAAGGGAATAAGCCCCTAAGGGTGTCAGCGCCGAGTGACCGCCTCTTCCACAACGTGCTGCTGTCAGATTTGCCAGAAATGGTTCTTCGGTTTCGAGTAGCAGGAATATCACTTCCATCTCGGGTGTGTTCTTCTTTCGGTCGTGTATGGGCCGAATTGTTCACCCCCGCGCCCCTAATGGTTCTCGGCCCTGGCAGACCTTCACGACTCTGCCTCGACAAGTAGCTTGATGCATAGCTACCACATCTGGATGACCCTTGTCTCAATCTCTGATGAGATTGAGAGTGCGTTTCTCTATCATCGAGATCGCCCTCGGTACAGCCTCGTTGAAGGCTTGCCTTTCTGAGAGGAATCCGAGGCGTAGGGCTATGATTCCAAGCGGGCTTGACATGTGTGCTATAACCAGTTTTTTCTGAATGCTTCTGTTGCAAACAGTACGTTTGCTCTGAATCCTTGGAGCCGTATTTTGCTGCAGCAACTTGCGCCATTACCTTCCTGGCGTTCGTGGCCCTCCAGTGTCTCTCTACCAGTGGCAATAGTGGGTTGGATCTTGAAACCGGAGGAGGAGACCAAAGCGACATGGCATTGTGGAGTTTCACGGAGGCTGTGGCTACCGTCTCAATCTTGCTGTGCATGCTGAACATGTCGTCCTCCACAATTCCCATATCTTGACACATGGGAAACGCCGAATTTCGATATGACAGCCGCACGGTCATGTAGCTCACTGTAGAATCACCCAACTCCTCCTTAAGCGCTTCTATCAGGTCGTCCGATTCTAACCGTGAAGACTTCTGTCTGCATCGCCGCATACCCTTTGAGACACGGACCTGCACTTGAGCTAGAAGAAAGATGCTTGATCCGGGGTCCAAGCGGTGACTATTCCCGTGAATCAGCGTGCGCCTTGGCCAGTATGGCAATCTCGTTCGTTTGTGTACTTACATGGGAAAGGGCTGTTCCTGAAGAATGCGAATAACCGAGGATTCTTCCGTTGGCAGAATTTGGACGTCCAAATCGTTGAGACCACCATCATCGTCAATATCCCCTGCTATGTATGCCGTCAGTACCTGTTTGTTCAAGGAAGGGGCCTTCATGCGTACTCTCTTGGTCACGTTGCGTCAAGCCAGCAAGATCCGTGAACAGAGCTGGCCGCTCCTGACAGGCCCCTGGTTGACATTTCATCGCACTTTCAGACCAACGTCTGACTGAGACCTCGATAGCCACCCAAAATCTATGGCAACCTTCTTCGATGGCGGTGGCCTCGGGTGTGATGGTAATCTGTGGTGTTGACCAACGTTCTAGCCTTGGCCAAGGCAGTGTCTTGAAGGACTCGGTCAGTGCCACAGGTGGACTTCTTCTGAATAGTGGTGACTCCTCTTCTCGGCTTGTTGCATGAAGCGCCAGCGGTAACTCTGCATTGGACATAAAAGCCCTGTCATATATATTGGTCAGAGGTGGGCGGACCTTGACTGGACGCCGCAGATCATACGCCCCAGGCAATTCACTTGATGTCGAGGTGGAAAATGGGTGGCCTTGTCCCAATTGGCCCCCGGGCTGTGGGCGCGTCTGTCTCGTCTTCCTGACTGATAGCTGGGGTGAGGGCGTGACCCCCAAGCGTAGGGGTGGACTACCATCACTCTGCACCTAGCATTTGGCTTCGCGCAAGGTTCGACTGCCTTGTTCTCCCATACCCGGGTCATCATGTGGCCATCTTGAGTTTTCTTTGTCTGCATCTGCTTGTCCTGGGTTGATCTTGCGCCTCTTGGCGACTGTAAGAGACCCGTCCCCTTGAATTGACCGCCTGTGTTTAGAGCTATCTTGGTTAGATTGATTTGCCGTATGCCGCTTATACATGTTCTCGTTAGCTTTCACAATTCTCAAAGGACTCGGCTTTTCGTAGACAAAGCTGGGATCAGAGGCGCAAGTGCCCCAGTAGGGCAGATCTTCGTCACTTGGGTTCGACATCGTGATGTATATTGTAATGGCGGATGAGACTGGTCCTTCACGATAATGTGTAACTCTGGTTCTTTTAAGTAGTGAAATGGAATCGGTGGGCCTTTTATTTGGGCCTTTGCGAGTCTCCTATAGTTTATGGTCAACGATGGTGACTGTTTCGTTCTGGTCAAGGAACTTATACGATGCGGTAAGTAATGTAAGATTGCAAGAATGTTGAGAATGATCAAAGTTTTGAGATGCAACACTAGCATGCTTTATGCATATAATGAGGAGGAAGACGTTGTTGTTGTTGTGATGAACATTCTTGGTTGAGATTCAACTACTGGAGGCGAACGAAGCATAAAGCAAGTTCGGGAGGGTTCTTAGGGGTATCAGAGTTGCTCTTGCTATTAGAGCGAACATAGTAAAACGGAAGATCATGCTATGCTATAAGACAAGAGGTGCAGAGTTACTGCCCTGATGTCGAAAACAATGCCCTTGAGCAGCAGCTACCTAAGGCACAACTGCAAGGCCGCATCTAAAGAAGTCGAAAACACCGGAGACTAAAACAGATAGGGACCCTGGCAAGTCAAGTTGAAGTTTATGTAGCTTGCCCAAGTGTCCGGCGTAGGTTCTCCTTCACCGAATCTATATCAGTGTCCTCCATTGCAAGAAACTTGATCTATAGGTACAGAATTAGTAGAGCTCCTTGGGGAGGTGGCCATAATAGCGGCAGAAGACTTACCAGGTCATCTGAATTCTTGGTGTCTCCATAGAGGACAGGCTCTGACAAACTTGCAGAAACGTTCTTCTTGACTCTATCCTCCCAGACTCCATCCCAATTCCATTCTCCAGGTCGTCTTGGTGTAGCCGTAGATGACCCCGATTTTACGCTCTCTGGCCTGTGCTCGCTTTGCTCTTGTTCCTTCTGCTCTTCCTCCGCAGTTGTATCTTCCACCAGCTTCCCCGTTGCTTTGCGGTACGTTCTCCATGCGTTCCAAGCTCCTGGGTTTCCTGCCGCTGCGAGGGGTACCGAGTCGAGAACTTCTTCTGTATCAAAGGCACTGCGGATGTAGTGTAGAACTTCATAAGCCGAAACACTCTTTTTCCCGGTGCGTATATACGAGGGCGTTCCTGATGATGGAGCTGCTGATGTTGTCGAGTTACTAGTCGCACCAGGACTCGTTACAGGCGCTTGTTTCGCTTCCACCACACTCCGTCGTCCTCGTCCAAACCAGTCCGGGAATCCATGGCGCAAGCTGAAGCCTCCTGGTGGTAGCCGTTCTTGATCCGACGCACTCACTGTGCCGCTTTCTTGGATGTCGGTTGTGTACATGTATGTTGTTAAGGGTGTGATGAGAGGATGGAACATGTCTGTTGAGAAGACGACGAGAGGTGGGAGTTGGGGATACGAGTCGGGGAATGATATTTGAAATCTGAGTATAGCAGGGCAATAGGGGCCTATAAGAATCACAAGATCAGCATCATAGATAAAGGCCTGGAGTCGAGGAAGTACGCGAGTGTTTATTACCTTTGCGAACGAAGAGAACACCAGACCAGAGCGTGGCATCGCCTGGGGTGAGACTAACAAATATGCCCTCAGGGCATGCTTGCTTGAGTCCAGAGCTATGTTTACATGTTAACACATTACTTTCTGGTGTATCTTGGTAGAGAACAAACAATTCTGAAAGGAGCTGTTGTTTGCGCAGCGATGGCAATGCGCTCATATTATTGAAGGGCGGCATTGGTGTCACAGACGCAATCGCGTATCGAGATGCTGTGTATCGTGGAGTTGTATTATATCAGGAGTCTAGGTGTAGGGAATTGAATTGGTTTGGAGACCGTGTCGCATTTGTTTGTCGTTGTTAGATCTCCAAGCTTGAGAGCTCTTGGAGGCTATCTGGCAGGCGGTGAAGGCGTACAGCTAACAACATGGTGGGGTGTATTCATGCGCTCCAAGTCGTGAACCAAATACAGGTGTAAATCAAGATAGCATCATCATTATTATTGCGAAGAACACTGGCTCACGGAGATCTAATCCCCGGTATTTATGGGATCTTTAGGAAATATAGGCACGCTGTAACACGTATCATGACAGCTTTAGATCAGGTCATGATACCTTCCACTACCCTACAGTTGTGCAGATTCTGCCATGGGCTAACCGCGGGGTCATCTCATGCCAGTGGGGTAAGGTAATTGTGATATCACAACGCCGGAAAAATTGAATGAGAAGCATTTGTCTATTCAAATCCTTTTTTCTGAGTACCTTCCTATAGACTCATAATCGTAATTCGTAGCAGCACCTTGATCTTCGTAAGATGCAAGCCATGGTCTATTCCCAAGCAAGTACTCCGTCATGAAACTTTTGAACCCTCAACCATGCATGTATGTCTTCTTCTCATGATGGTATCCCGCAATGCCAATAAAAGAAACAAAGTCCAGATTAGTGTCCGAGGCGCTGCTCGATCTTGGCCTTCTCCTGTGCCCTGATCGTGGCCACGTCGTCCCTCGTAGCGTTATACGAAGCCGTGACCTGGTTGAAAGGGTTGTCGGGGTGCTTCTCGAACTCCTTCCTGATTCTGGTCTTCCTCTGATCCAGGCGCAAACCGACACCGCTGCCGTCCTTCTTCATCTCTTCCAGTCGTCGCTCTTCGTACTTGGCATATGCGGCGGGGTATCGGCGTTCGGGATGTCGGTCGACCTTGTCGTCCTTGCCGCTTGTCAGAGCCAGAGCGTCGAGAGCGTTGTCGATGCCGGATGCGCTGATAGCAGAAGGCTTATCGTCACCATCGAGCTGCGCAAGATCAAGACCGCGCGACTTCTTAACTGGAGCCTTGGACTTCTTGGGGGCCTTTCCGGGGGTGTTGGCGTCGTCTTCAGCCTGCAGAGCAGCTTTCTCGGCCTTCTTCTTCTCAGCCTCAGCAGCCTTGGCTGCTTGAGCTTCCCTATATGCGCTGTCAGCAACTCAGAGCTGCGCCCTCAAGCGACATCAGCACTCACTTCTTGGAGTTGTTCTTGGCGCCCTTGTTCCACTTCTCCTCCTCGGCAGCTTCTTGACGGGCGTCGTTTGCGGCCTGCTTCTGGGCGGCGGCCTCGGCCTTGCGAGCGTTGCCCGCTACCTTCTTGCTGTTGTCACCCTTCTTGCCAGCCATTGCGAAAGCTCGGAAAGTGGATGATGCGTGTGAGTGGTGGGGAAGACGTCAACGTGGTACGGGTAGCAAATCGGAGAATAGGCGTGCGAAATGGAACGGGATCCTCGGCTGTCGTTGCTAGGGAGAGCTGAAGAAATGTGGCTCTCCTGGGGTTTGTTTGGGGTTGAGTTTCGTTGGTTGGAAAGAGAGGAAAAGTTGCGATGTCGTAACCTCGGAGTCAGAGTCGGAGGATGGTGCCCAACTAATGACGGATGCCTGGGTCCTGAGTTTCTAGTGCACTGTGTGAATATATACTCCTCAGGCTCTATTTCTACAGTGCTCTATATAACAATCACTTATAGCTTGATCATAACAAAAACCTTCCCAAAAAAAAACCTTAGTACATTGACATTGCTTTGAATAACAATCCATCAATAAATCGAGTGTCTGTCCTCTGTTATCGAGTAAAGTGGTAATGGTAGCCATAACCTCTCAAGGTTGATATCAGTCCTGGCCATTTGTAGTAAGTATCGGCGAACTGATCATGAGCAAGATAACACTGCCATCCAATTCATGATACCACGGTATCACCATTAAACCTGGGAAATATTAAGTAGCATCACATCAGCATTAGTCCATTACTCGTCACTCTCGCTTGAAATGCTCCGTGACACTTTTGTCAACTCATGGCGTGAACTGTCATGCGCGACTCAGAGCCTGTAAGTTGTGAGACTTGAGAGGTACTTGGACAGACTCGACAACAAAGGCCTGCCTCACAATACAGCACAATACTAACGACTTGCATCAATAGTCGAACCAGTCTGCTCACATGCCAACCCTTCAGCCTCAAAAATGCATGGGCGCCTTGCATGGGTTAGTCAGTTCATGGCTGCACAGAGCTTCGGGTTACACAGGCAGGGGTTCTTAATGACTTGTTGGTGTCGATTAGTGTCAGCTCGATGTTGCCAGACGAGACGAGACTACAAGTGTGAGGATAAGACTGAGAATGAGGGAAAAGGGCTATTGAGTTGGCCGTAGCTTGCGATTGACTTTGGAGATCCCGTCACCCCAGCATCATCACCTCGCATCACTCACCGTTTGCCTGTATCGCGCTTATTATCTATACCAATCAACTGCTCATGTTTCAGTAACGGCTATTACCATGAGGCGTATCACAATCAAGCCACACGCTCTTTGTTAGAGGCAACATGTGGTTGTCAAGTTAAACTATGATAACCTTACAGACTTATACGGTACTTGGCTGGCTGTAATCGGCCCGTGACAACACCAACAAGAGATCTCCATGATCAATATACAATTCGAGTACAACTTTGCCTCCCTCTTGCATTTCCCGAACCGCGGTATCGGGACGCTCGAACGGTCACATCACCTAAAGGGGAGTTGTACTCTCACAACAGGCAACCAACTCGGATCCTCTCATATGAGATGGGAGCTGAATCCATAACCAATATTGGCAATCAAGTTGGGGGCTGACAAGAACTTGCACCTGTGCTTACCGCACATGACAACGAATCCTGTCTCCGGAATTATCGGGTATATAAACATGCGAGACGGCATGAACATCAACTCACCACTATCACTTGCGGTCAGCATACAACGCTACTGTGATTCCATTCCTAGATATCTAGGCTGCCTGCTTACGCTCAACCGAGCCATGCAGACCCTTGAAGTTTCGCCTCAGAAAGAAACGCTTCCCGGGAATAATATAACTCAGTAGGTAGCACGTTGCCAGATATGTTTCGAGATAATACGTCCGGATGGTGTACCCAAGCGAACGTGCCGTGTTAGTTTGGCATCCGTAGGAATATCAACATTTGTTCCTTTGACATTCGCGTTTCAACCCTGCTATTCTACAACCTTGCAGTCGAAACCGCGAGACAAGAACCATCCTCACCGATAAGTGAGACTTTGAGATACGTCAGATTAGAAGGCACGGGGCTCGAATATCCCTTGGCCCGGTTTCTCGATTCGGTTGGATGCATACCGAGAAGTGAGATCCGTTTGGGGGAAGATCCTTTAAGGGCTGAAAATAGTAAACGATCCTTGTAAATACGTATACTTCACTGCGAAGTCGTATCCAAATCCTTGTGTAACATGGAATAAGGCGGCTTTTATTTCCGTGCTCGGGTTTCGGTGTCGTCTCCTGAGAGGACGACTTACGAGTTGATTAGGTCTTGACCCAAGAGGTTGAGCATAGGGTGTTTTAAGCTTGATATGTGAGGGACCATGTTTCAGCACATCAAAGAAATGAAACATTTTATTCCCGTCCAATTTCATTAAGCACTGACTGGTCTGTATTAGTGATCTGTCACCAAGGAACCATATAGGAGAGGGTGGTGAATACTACTATACCTATGCCTGACCTGCCAATCACAACAAGAAGCATGTAAGTCTCAGGGTCATAAACGGAACAGGCTGGTCTTACTGAGCCAAGGATTCCCAGGAGAACCATGTTGACAACAGCAGAATAAGACGGGAAGCGAACTTTGAGGGCGCTCATATGAGTTCTGACAAAGCCACCAATTTTCCGTGTATGTATATAGTTGCAGATGGAGATATGTACGGATGCATGCATGCATACATACATACATCCCGCGAAGCCCGGGCTGCTCACTCACTTGTCAAGGATGTAAGTAGGCTGCGAGACTGTGCCGTGTCTGAGCCCTAGGATTAATGGGCTTCACGACCAGGATGTCACGTATTCTGACGACTCTTTTCTCTTTGCACGCGAGACTGCATGATTGAAGCGAGAAGTGACGAATCACTCAGCCATGCAAGCAGGTGAACTGAGGAGGAGGAGAACTCGTTTTCGTCTTGGGACTGTAACAATGCAATATTGTCACCGCCGCCCGCAGCATGAGAGCGTGAGCATCGCAACACTGAGGATATGTTCCCCCTGGCTCCCTAAGCGAACACGCTCATGCACGCCCGTAGGCTATGAGAAGAGAGCCCCTGCTGTGCAACGTCGGCTCTCAGTCATGGTGTTGTTGTTTTATGCGGGGAGCCGGTGAGATCCAACCGCTGTTGGTGATGATTTTGGGCTGTTGGTCTGGCAGCAAAGAATAGGTAGTACAATACAGTGGCCTGCTAGGGCAGGGTAAGGTAAGGCAAGGCATCTGAGTCAAAGCCAAGGCAGTAGAAAATAGCATGGGGTGCTCAGGAATGGATCGACAGCAAGGGGCCTGGAACAAGACCAAGGCAAGACAGACAGGGCAGAGGCGAGCAGGGGATCTGAGTTGGGGAGTAGCAGTAGGGTAAGGGTAATGAAGCAGGCCTCGTTTGTGGTGAGAGTGGAAGTGTAATGTAATGTAATATGAATGCTGTGAGTGAGTTGTTCTGTTGAGCGAGGTCTAGGCTGGTCTAAGTCGGTGAGGTTATTTACGTTCACCGAGTTCAAAACATCATCCGACAAACAACCTGGTTTTTTACACCGTACGAACGGCAAGATGTTATTAACATATTTTATTAGTGTTTAGTATTTGCTTTTGTACTATGCGGCGTAGACGGGAAGTCAGGTTAGTGAACAAGGCTGCAGACGGGAGATTATGTTTGGGCTGGACTTTTCCTAGGCCGTCCCCAAGAAATGTTAAAAGAAGAAAAAAAGGAGGATGACCCAGTGATCTGGATCAGCCCTTGTCCATTTTTCTATGTACTACCAGATCAACAGTGAGATGAGATTCAATGTTGGAGTGGCCAATCTGTGAACATCGCAGAGCGCTAGGCACTGTAAATCTCTAGCCCACAATAGCTAATAAAACATGCAAAACTCAAAGTTGAGTGTATGTAACCCTCATATCGTATCGCAACAAAGTCAATGCGGCCTCATCTCAGAGCGAACGGACGTCATCAACGCAACGGTGCCAAGCGATCACCATGACGGATAACGAGTAAGCGGGGCCGAGTGTAAGGGCTGGCTTTTTCAGGCTCTAAAACTACAGTGAGTGAGTTGGGTTTCATTCTTGTTATAGAGGGAGGATGTGGACGACACTCTACTGGGTAATAATCTTGTTGATTGTTGCTTAAGCTTTTGTCTAGTCATGACTAAACCGGCCAGAAATTTGCTTTACCCGCGTGCGTAGAGGAGGGAGGTTCCACTATCTCGACTCAGCTTGTAACTTGTCTGTGAGTTATTGGTGATAATTCCTCATAAAACAAGGAGTGATAGTGGAGAGGACAGCGACAACGACAACAACGACAACCAGAGACAAGAGTAATTATGACCAGTCTCTGTATCATCACATGATAGTCTGATACTTTCCCCTCATCAGCATCATCATCAATTTGTCATGTCGTGTCGTGTTATGTTGTGGTGTCGCGGTTAGAGTTGCTCGAGTTTATTCACTACCACTGCCGCTACCACTACGAGAGTTAACGTAGGATCTGTAACTTCTGCTTGCGGTCGAAAGGGATGGACGGTCCAGATCCAATTCGTCCGGATCGTCAAAGGATGCTTCCCCGTTCATGGAGATGGATATGCAAATCACGGGACCCAGAGCCGCCGTCACCCTCTGCTGTACAATTCAGTCTAGATCCTTACACAGCGGATGATACCCAGTAACAAAAAGCAATTGTCAACACAGGTCGGTCACAGACAGTCAAAGAGCCCAAAAGAAAAGAGAGAGAGAAAATTTGAAATTACTGGCTCTTCCTCCAGCCTCACTAAAATCACCCCTCCTGTCGTGACCTTGTCTACCTGAGGTATCCCCCTCCAATCCCATCCATCCACCCTCTTCCTTTTTTTCCCACCCGCACGTTCGAGTTCGCAAACCCACGCTAAATTCATACCCTGGCCCCCTTTTCGAAACCTTCGAGAATTTCTATCAAGAACCGGGGCGAACAGCGGTCAGACCCCCTTGTTTTGCCTAGGTTTTCCCACTCTCTCCTCTCTCCCTTGCCTTGCGACAGGTTCAGCTTCTGTCCACGACCATAACCGTACCGGGACAAGGGCACTTGAGATCCCCGGAACCAAGTCAAGAAATTCAGAGGGTGCGTGCGCTCTCTCTCTCGAAGCTGACGGTACGGTCGACGCCGAAAGGCTTGCGGGGTCATGGCAATCAACACGAGATGACGGATGGATCCTCTCATTTCTTCCATGATTGAGGGAACAATCTACAATCCTCCAACACACAAGCCCGCCGTTGTACATACCGCATACAGGACGGGACACACAAACTTGGTGTTGGTCCGAAAGCGGCGTCAATAAACAGCTGCAACCAACGCCCAAGATGTCAGAGCGTTTTCAACCGTCGTGCAGATGCTTCCAATATGGCTGCATACATAACAGCATACATACATACATACATACATACATACATACACACACATATGCAGATGCTGCATGTCGGTGGTTTAAACGTGCACCATCGCTATAATGGATGGATGTGCGATACTTCATAGCGAATTCCAAGACATTACATCGTATCTGGCCCTCCCTGCCTTCAGCGATTCGTTTGGATCGGGCCACCCGGCCTGCTGGGTTTGACATCGCCCACACACGGCTTTTCTGAAACACACCCTACTCGGTTTTTCTGCTCCTCATCCTTCTCTTTCTTGCCTGCCTCACTTTTTTTTCCCTTGGACAGGCGGGGGTGTCTAGTCCATCTGTCATTGCGTAGTCTAACGACAAGGGAGGCTTCTTTACCGAGACTACCTCATTTGTACAATCGACGAGATGCATCAGATCAACCCAGCCCACCGGGTCGCTTGTCCGCCGCCCCCTTTTTCCCCTGAGGCCAGCTCGCCCGGCTCTTTTCTTGTGGCCACTCGGCTTCTCCCCTTGAGCGGGGCGCCATGCGACAGGCTCCAAGAAAAGTAGTCTTCTGGTAGCACGAGACCTCCCGCGGCGTGCCTAGCTGTACCGGCAAACTGCCCTGCATCCACTTCAGCGAAGCCGGAAGCCAGGAAGACCTTCCGGGACTTCACAGGGATTCAAAATGGAAAAGGCACCCAATGCTATTGGATGCTGAGAAGCGCCAGGCTCGACTATGACGACAATGGATGTGCAACTCACCCACGACTCACCCACGCCTGACGAGACACCTTATTCTTATGCGGGCGACGACCATTTGAGCGAAGCCGAGGTTGTTCAATCTGGGTGGTGGTCGAGAGCTGTGAAACTATCGGGGAAAGAAAAAAAAAATAAAATGTCAGGATTGTCTCAGGCTTCACCGACGAAATGACTCCAACATTTTGACTTGCATCTATGCAAGGCGGATCTGACACCTACTCGGCAGGCGGATGAAAGCGTCCACGTCGTCGGTAACCATTGGAGTCTATTTTCAATCACCTACTGCACATCATGCATACATATCAAAAGGAGCCGCGGGCGCGTGTGAAACAGGCGAGTGATACAGTGCTATACCGCTTCCGTGACAAGGAGCCGCGAGCTTCGAGTGGGGGACCCAGGCCTAGATTTAGCCACTTCCTTTGTGACACAAGACAGAGTCAGACCTTGACTGCGAGCTGGCACAAAGTTGACAAGTCAAGATGCCCTTGCCTTGCCTCCATAGGCTTCGCTTTGCATCTCCCCGGGTCGGTAGTGTACAGCCCCGAGCCTTGTCTCAAGACTCAATGCCGACATTCGGTGTACGGGGGGCAGGCACGATTGCAGCAAAAGGGCGACTCCCGAGAGGATCGCATCCAGCATTCGAAGCTGCTTGCAGACTATCCGTAATTAAAGACGATCTAAATTGTATCTGTGGAGTCGGTTGCACTCCCGGCAGTCTTTGCTACTCGGGGCTTACGGCCCAGCGGGTTGGGTGCGAGTGGGCCAATTTGACTGACGAGCTCAAAGTCGAGTCAGATCCATTTGCTACAGATATTGACGTGGGCCTTTGGGAGACTGTACCCTACAGCTTCAAGGTTCAGAGCCCTGACTTGAAACCGCTGCATTGATTGCAGCATTTTCAAGCCCAACACCGCCAGTTTCGTCTTCCGTCCTGGGCTCACAATGTGTGGCTTACGCGCCGCAGCAGCTACTCCACGTGCCAGCAGTAGGCGAAGGGTCCGGTGTAGCATGGCGGTGACAATGTCTCGGGTTCCTGATCAAAATCTCGCACCTCAATTGTTTAATCCCTTGCTCGCTCACCCGTGGGTGGCTCCCTTCTATTAACCCTACTTTATGGGGCTCCGGGGATGTCAAAGAGGGCTTCCACTTCAGAGAAATATGTCGTGTGTTTCTATTGGCGCCTGGCTTGTATGACGTTAATGCAGCTGGGGAAAATTTTCGATGGTGATGCGGCAGACCGACATATATGACTCTAAATTCAAAATTTTTAGTACAGGACCATCAACGTCAGCCACGTGTCTGACAGATGGACGACACGCCTATGCCAGTCAGGCTTGAAAACTTTTGGTTGCAACATGTTGAGATTTCCAATTTGTCCTTGCCTGCAGGGAAGCTTTCACGAGAGCCGCTGTCAGGGAACCTTGCAATTTCCAAGGTGAAAGGCCCTGCTCGACTGGGGATGATGTCCGTATCGGTCACGAAGTAGGTTCGACATTCTACATACAGATTCCTACGACCTTGGCATCACTTATACCTAGGCTTTTCGGCCTAGTCGTGCCCTTCTCGGCCGACTGATATGCAAAAAGGAACTTCTGCTCCGTCTTCCGAGGTGGAATCTCCTGTGTAAGTTTGACCTCGTGACAAGCACAAGATACGTTTGGAGTTGCAGCTCGTTTTCGCAATATCTAAAGATATCACAATCGAGCTCTTGGTCAGTATCCCGGTAACTTTGGCTTGCACACCGATCAGAACGTGATACTTAATTTGTCCTTGTCCTACGCGTCATTCTCGAGCTCGTATGCAGTGGGCAGTGAAACATGGTTGAGGTATGACAAGGCTGCGGTGTCTCAACATTGCTGGCAATGCAGGCAGATCCCGAATGACTCCCTCATGCATGGAAGTCGTCTGCTGACTATGTGCTCCATCGTTCTGGAAAACACCACAGGAGCTAGAAGGTACGGCATAAGATGTTTGCTCCAGACTTTCCGGAACAAATGGCCGGCGGTGGGTGTGAGAAAAGAACAAAGAAACACCAAGCGAATAACACATCATCAGAACCAGCATGCTATTCAAGGAAAATACCATGTAAGATGGGCGGATGCCTACGCCTGCCTACGACTGACGGGGTGAGCTGGCTGAGAACGTGGGGGACGACAATAACAACCTACCTATGAAAGAGACAACAAAAACATCGCAACTCCTATCACAGCAGGCACTGGACTGATATCTGATTCTGTTCTACCCAAATCGACGTCATTAGGCGCCGCATCGAAATCGCACGCCGCAACGCCAAGGCTGGAACAACGGCCCATGGCATGGCATGCCATGTGCTATGACAATTGGTGGTGCTGACTGAGTGACTGATGGAAGTCGGCTCCGCTGGAATCTCATTACTTTCTGCCCGTCACCAAGAGGATGAGAGGTGTGGTCCCCTTCCGGGAAGTCTTCCCTAGTAACATTATCGCTCCACAGCCAGGCTGAGGCGACCCCGGGGATGATTTCCGTGTGACGAGTCCCCGGGGGCCGTTGCTCATTGCTCACTGTATTGCGTTCACCGCCTCCTAAACCTGTCGCTGTTGTCCTGTCCTTTGCAGCGGCTGTGCGGGTTAGTGCTGTTTGATGCAGCCAATGCGATAACATGGAAGTCAGTTGACCGTATTTCAGGTTGGTGATGTTTTGCACGCATAAGCCAGTTTCGAAACAACAGAATGATGTGTCCATGGAAGACAGGACTTTTGACGAAAGGGAACACTCGGACATGCGCTTAGCCACAGCGGAAATACCGGGGTGCAGTTACGGACGGCACTATTCGCTTTAGCATTAGCATTTGGTTTGGCTTGGTTTGTTTTCCAGCTCCATCCAGATTCGCACCCAACAATTAAGCTCGAACCCAACCGTCAGTCCATGGCGTTTTGCTCGAGACACATCCCCGTGGGCGTCTTCCAGTGGCTTACAGGGGACCAGAGACAGAGAAGGATACCCCTGCAGAAGTACTTGCTGGGTACATACGCTAAGTCTTCCAGGGCTCCTGCGTCTCCGTCTCCCTGGGACCCAGCCCCTGCAGCCCAAAGACTCAAGGCCCAAGACCAAGTCCGCCCTGTCAAACTGGGATGACTGCCCGTGGTGTTCTAACTTCTGGTGCTGGTTCTGGTGCCTTTGGAGCCCTGAAGCCAGCCCCACTACCCAAGAATTTGGCCGTTCGCCGCATCTCACAGCACAAAGCAGCGCAGCGAAGCGCGGACACGACAGGAGATTTGCCCTTTGCCCATTTGGCGCGCTCATGTCACCGCTGGTTCCAAGCTTCGGGTCTAGTAATTAATTCTATTTTGCTCCAGAAGATGATCATTGTGACAAGTCCATGTACCCCAGTCCCAGTCAGTCTGAGGGGTGTTGCTCACTTCACTTCACTACTAACACTCCATCCTCATACCTACTCATTCTCCATACTCCATACACTTCTTATAAGTGTATCCACCCCATCTTGGTCCTTCTCTTTTCCTTCCGTGAACCTTCTATAACCCTTTAATTAGTCTCCCTTCTCCCTCCGCCACCTTGATTCTTATTCTGTGTTCTTTCTCTATCTCTCAATCAGCTTGAGTCTTTGTCAACACTTACAATCTGTTGCTACTTGGGTTGTACATCTACACCAAATCACTTACACTTACATACTCGACGAGATTCAACAACCTACCAAAGCCACTTGTCTCATGCTATTAGACTTTACGAAACGGATCGATCAGACTTGCGAACAGTTCAGAGACACCATTTTCACCAGAAATTGAACAAAAAGTCACCAGGGGACACCCATTGAACAACAAAACGAAACCGCCCGGGAGGATCACAACTAGAAAACATGGCGAGGAGTCGTCAAATGACTGCGGCCAACCGCGAAGCCGCTGGCCGCAATGAGAGACCGCTTCCCCCATTCCCCGCAAAGCAGATGTTTGTTCTAGGTACGGAGCTAAGCTTACATGACTTTGCGACACTGGGTCTAACAATTGGCAGCCTGCTGCAGAATATGCGAACCGATTGCCTTCATGTCCATCTTCCCCTACATCTACTACATGATCCAAGATTTCAACATTACCGATGATTCCAACAAGATTTCAGTTTACGCCGGCATGGTCACCTCCGCTTTCACATTGGCCGAATTCTCGACAGGAGTTCTTTGGGGACGGCTTAGCGATAAGATTGGCCGAAAGCCAGTGCTTCTCTTTGGTCTGCTGGGAACTGCTCTGAGTGTCTTGGTTTTTGGTTTCGCCCCCAGTCTGCCAGTCGCACTCTTTGCGCGCGCTCTTGGAGGTCTTCTCAATGGGTATGTTTTTCGGGAACGATGCTTGGAACGCTCAATTGACATATTTCAGCAACATTGGCGTCCTTCAGACAACCGTCGCCGAGCTTGTTACTGTCAAGGAACATCAACGTAGGTTGAATCTCAAAATCAGATGAGAATTGGGCTAACAGATCATCCAGCCCGAGCTTATACAATCATGCCCATGGTGTGGTGCATTGGGTAAGCCATACATACTCATGCAGTCATTGACAGCAGTTGCTGACTGGATTACCTATTTAGATCGATCGTTGGGCCTATGATTGGAGGAGCTCTCGCACGACCATGCATCAGCTACCCCGAGATCTTCGCTCGCGGAACCATCTGGGACCGATATCCCTACCTCCTCCCCAATCTCTTCAGCGCCGCCACCGTTTTCTTCGGAGTCATCATTGGACTTCTCTTCCTGGATGAGACCCATGCTGAGAAGAAGGCTCAGCGAGACCGTGGACGTGAGATCGGAGATTACCTCGCCAGCTGGTTCGGTGGGGTTGCCAGCTGCAACGGACGAGGCCGCTCTCCCGAGAAGCAGGCTCTTCTCGATGGAAAGCAAAACGTTCAGTATCTCTCGACTAGTGTTCGCCCTGGCTCTGCCCACTCTGACGAGGCCCTGCCTGCTTACCGAAGCCAAGAGAATTCGCCCCGACTTGCTCCTCAGCCTGACACACAATCCCTGAACGAAGCCCCCCTGGAACCCATTGTGGTGCGAAGGTCAAAGACTTTCACAAAGCCTGTCATTATGAACATCATCTCTTATGGCATTCTCGCCTTGTAAGTTCCACCTCACCGAAAGCTTCATGCAGTCTAACACATATCGCAGCCACACTATGACTTTTGACCAGCTTTTCCCCGTCTTCCTGAGCACCAAGCGACCTGAACACCCCGTTCATGACCTCCCCTTCAAGTTTACCGATGGATTCGGCCTCGAGACTAAGATGATCGGCGTCATCATGTCGGTTCAGGGACTCTACTCACTCTTCTCCAACTATCTCATCGTTCCTCCAGTTACCCGACGACTTGGATCTCTCCGCCTCTTCCGAATCCTCGCATTCTCGTACTTTGCGCTCTACCTGGTCACACCCTACCTTGTGCTACTCCCCGACTCTATGAGAATGCCGGCTATCTACCTCCTTGTCATCTGGAAGTGCACCTTCTCCACCATGGCATACCCCAGCAACGCCATCCTGCTGGCCAACTCGGCGCCATCTAAGCAGGTCCTTGGAACGATCAACGGAATTGCAGCCTCAACTGCTAGCTTGTGCCGTGCTCTGGGCCCAACCCTGTCTGGTCTTCTTTACTCTTGGGGTCTTCAGACTGGATACTCTGGACTGGCTTGGTGGTTTAGCGGACTTATCACCATTGTCGGAGCATATCTCAGCTCCCAAATTACCGAGGGCGGACCTCAGGATGATGTGATGCCCGAGGAGGACCCTCTCTTGGATGAGGGTCTTTTCACCGACTACGACGAGGAGGAGAGTGTTTAAGGAATCAATCAGCATGAAGCAACAGCAACATACGGCTTGGATTTTCACCGGAGTTTGAATGTTTCGAGCAAGCGAAGAATCGAAACAATCTGGCGTCATTTCTTTTAGGGACGGATTGTATAAAGGGCATGCTAGGCCCATGTCGAAAAATACCCCCTTTTTTTCTTCCAACACAGCGATCAGGCATGGAACAGGCGTTTTACAACAAGAGGGAAAAAAAGAAGATGGATGAGCTTGGGAACTCTTTTCACGAAACATAGACTATGGATTCATTCAACGAACGAAGGATTCAACGACAAAGTAGAAGGACGATATTTTGGGAAGGGAAATTTTTGTAATGGATTTTGCTACACGGCCGATGGCACCAGCCCATGCTGTATCGTCAACGACAGGACCCCGGTGGTTTAGAAGGCGTTTTTCGGTATGGGGGTTCTTGGTGGCCTCGCAGTTGTCGGTAGCGTTTGTTTTCAGACTTTTAAGAGTTTGCGATTCTCAGTTCTGGCTACCTCACGGGGCGGAACTGGCGGTGTAAGAAAGGATAATGTCAGTGGCAGTAATTTCGAGACTGCCGTCTCATTGAACAAAGATATATGCATGCCACTACTTTCTTCGCGGTGCCTGAGTGACATGGAGATACATAGACAGACGGTGATGCTTGATATGCTTACGCATACGCATGCTGCAGCTGGAATGGCAGCGGTCAAAGTGCAGAACGGAACGTGCGTGACACGGCATGGCCGAAGACAACAATGCATCTTGTTTTGATACATATGACAGAGTTTCACATAATAATCGAGGTACCCGAGTATGCATGTAGTCGCATGTAGTTGCTTTAGACCTTGTGATTGACCTCGTGATAAATCCCGTGCAACCGCAGTGTAGCATCAGGCAGCCAGGATGTGAATTTCCTATAAAGGATACAGACAGACTCACCTGTATGTCGGTAACCAAAAAGGCATCGAGAAAAGAGGACAGGAAAATGAGGTAACAATACCCTTGTCCTTGGAAACCCCATGATCTGATGATACACGGGGAACTGCTAGTCGCGGGCGAATCTGTACGTGCAAAGGTGAATTGGGTGGTTGCAGTCGGGAATCGCACTTGCTTGCAAGTAATCGTGGAAATCGTATGAGTTTAATCAATTTCAACATCTTCTGCTTCAGTTTATTCGCGCGCTCTAATGGATGTTTGGAGCTTGAAGTGAGGTTGGGTGGTGTGGAGAGAGGCTAAAAATGATGGAGAGGATGGACCCTTGCTGTGTGTTGAGGAGGTTTGTACACCTTTCGAAAGAGGTAAATGGCAGGAGGGAGATATGATTGATTTGGCTGTGACAAATCGTGGTAGGAGAGATTATTGTTGGTTATTAGTATAGATCTTCTACGTGTGACGCTTTAAAGTTTGCATGAGGATATATCGATGGATAGTCGAAGCGGCAATAAAGAGATAGGGATCGGGTAACCAGGAAATCGGAATTTCTTCGTGAGCTTATTCATGCTTGTGCAGCTTACGAATACGGTGACCGGCATCTCAAATCGGGAATCGGAGAAGATGTTGGCTGGTGTTGGTGATGATGCAGCCAACCGCCAGGCTGCATCCGATCCGGTCCAAGAGACAAGCCCGTTGACAAGGTTCAGGTCAACGGAGCCGGGCCAGCGATATACTCACTGAATATGATACGGTGAGTAGTGTAATTCGGCATAGGAAGATCGTTGTACATAAGAGGAACTCGAGTATAACTCAAAGTAACCTCTTCCTCGTCTCTTCTCACTTACAAGCAACACTCAGTCAAAGACTGAAAAGCGGGATGTCTCATATATACAACTGCACTGTGCCGCTGTCAATGCCCCAATGGGGTATCTGGCGGCGAAAGCTGAGAGCAGGATGAAGGGGACCGGTTATAAAGCCGGACAACTTCGGATACAAGACTCAAATCACGATCGCTGTGGCTATTTCAGCAAGTAAAAAGAAAGGAAAAGAAGACAAGAGCAAACACTGATAAGATGATTCGTTGTCATGATACGCCTCAAACTTGTAAGTCTGGTTTGCAGGAGAGGATCGACAGGATGATAAACAAGGCGTTTTTAAGGTGCTGCATGCCAAGAACATTAATTCACAGATTTGCAGTTGACTTTGAAGGCTTTCTTCCTTACAGAAATGATGAGTTGAGAGACGAATAAACTAGCCAATACAAGGAGCCAATTCGTAGAGAAATCATCTTTCCCCCACCTGCTCGCTACAGGATTCAACTGGGATGAATCTGGAAGGACCCTTGTCTGGTTATTGACAGCACTTGCACTTTGGCCAACAAGGAGGGTCTTTTCTTCTTTGCTTTTTTTCTTGCGGCTTGTTTGCAGTTTTGAGAATCGAGACAATGCATTGTTATCGAGTCTACCTTATAGTATCTTATACTCCTTAACAAAGCTATTGTCTGAACCATCTTGATACCTACTACCTGGATCCTTGTGCCGTGTAATTCGGCTGAAAACTTCTAATTGCTTACAACTGGAAACTTCAAGACCCTTGTTTGTCTCCATCCTCCATGAAACAAACGTGACAATTATCATCATCACAGACTCATCCAGAAGCGGCCATCAACCACCGTCACCTCCACCACGAGATATTGCCTCCTTATACTGAGGAATATGCACAGTTGATAGGTCCCCTCTTTCAGGGACCACTTGCCATGACTTTCGCTTAGTCCAGGCCCCAGCTTAGTCTCGACTTTCTACGACGTTGACAGCCAGAATCGTTGTTCTTGGGGGTCATGGGCCAAACTCCACGATACCTTGGTTGGTCCCCGCAGACAACAAATAGTCAGCAAAGAAGCCGTTGCTTGTTTGACTGATAATCTAGGTTGGCCAATTCTGGAAGATTTAGGCAGCTCGGCAACCACTTGATCTTATTATAATGCCCTTCTTCTCATATCCTTGAACCCCCAATTCATCAGATATCAGCTATAATACAGTTGACAAACACCTTGCGCTTTGACAAACGTTAGCGGCTACAGCGGCTCGTCGATCCCTTCCCGCCTTTATCCATATCCTTCAATTGTCCAGCTCCTGCCTTTTTGTCTCATCTATCCCACCCATTCGGAGTAGCTGCCTTCCTGTTACTGTCCTCAGAACCGCGCTTACCTTCTCCGCCCGTTCGTTTCGTTAATTGTTAGCCCCGACCGGAACACTCAATCTACCGTTCCGCCTTTCACCTGCCACCTTCCGCCCCCGTCTCCGTCCCCCGACTAAGCTCAAGCAAGCTCAAACCCACTCTCTCCGTCTCCATCATCAATTCACAGACGACAACCTAAGACCGACCACTTGGATATCGCTTTCTCCGGCTGATCTGCGTCACTCCGCCCGAGCCACTTCTCTTCATCTCCGACCCCGTCGCAAACTTATCGGCGCCGTCTTCGGTTGCCCGCCGGGCCGTTACAATGCCTGCGCGTGGCCCTCCGTCTCCGAGCTCGCAACCCGCAAAGCGACAGCGACAGAACTCGAATGACGATGGATCGCCGCGCAACGGCCAGCCGAGCCCCCAGGATCGTGAGCGCGAACGTCTCCAAGCCGATGGCGCTTCAGCATCTTCCACTACCGCCTCTCCGTCAGTAGCGGCCAAGGCAGGCCAGAGCAGTAACTTTCGCAACGTCAGCGCCTGTAACCGTTGTCGCCTACGTAAAAATCGTTGTGATCAGAAGCTACCGAGCTGCGCAAGTTGCGCTAAGGCAGGAGTCGCTTGTGTTGGCTATGATCCCATCACAAAGAAGGAAATCCCACGCAGGTACGATAAGGCATTGCAAGCGCGCGATTGTCCAGATGCGTAATCTTGTGGTCATCACAGACCTCGACAACGCGCCACAAAACCATCGAAGACGATTAATGATCAAATGTTGACCTTGCGCGCAGTTATGTTTACTATCTCGAAACCCGAGTCGAGCAGCTCGAGAACCTGCTTAGCGCCAATAACATCGCCTTCCCCCCAGCCGAAAACCTCGAATTGTGTTCTCGAATAGGCACCGACACCGCCAGTATCAACTCCGCCACCGAAACAGGTTATTCCGGACCATCAGAAGCCGGCGACCGCAGGCCTCAGAGCCAGGCGGTGGAATCGCTTAAGAAAAAGTCGGGCCAATCAGGGTTTCTCAACATCGTGAGCCCCTCGAAACCTCGGTCTTTAGCATCCGCATCTGGTGTCTCATTCGCCCGGGTCGTATATGCTGCAGTTCAGTATTCATCCTCTGGTCAACCGAATCCGAATGATCCAAGGAATCCTCGGCAACCAAGCGGCAATGGAGCTTCTCTTCGCGATTCGTTTTTCGGCCTTCATACCAGGCCGTCTATCAAGCCTGCAAGTTTTCCTAGTAAAGAAGTCGGCTTGCGGCTCGTGAGGTTATACTTTGAACACTCGAACCCTCAGATCCCAATTCTGCACAGAGGAGAGTTTATGCAGACATTCGAACGCATATATGCCACTCAGGATCCGGCCCGAGGCTCGCGAGAGCTGTATTTGTTGAATATGGTTTTCGCCATCGGCTGTGGTGTCATTGTTGGCGAGCCAGTGAAATCTGACTCATCTGGCGATGCTGGTGCAGACAACAAAAATCGATGTGAGCCAGAAGAGTATCACGCGAGCGCAATCGTGCACCTAGAATCGTGTTTGAGTAACAGTGGCGGAGGGTTAGAAGTTCTGCAAGCCGTACTTCTTCTGGCCAATTTCGCTCTGCTTCGACCTGTCCCCCCTGGCCTCTGGTATGTGCTGATTGATCGTATGTGGTGTGTGAACTCACCTGACTGACACGGACCAGGTACATTATTGGTGTTGCCGTTCGACTTGCCGTTGATCTCGGCCTTCACTATGAGGATGATAGGGAAATTGATTCCTTACCTAACGAAAGTGAACAGACTGATGGTGCTGGTTCCCGAGAGAATGGGACACAAACCCGGGGGAAGAAGTTGTGGGTGCGAGATATGAGGCGCCGTTTATGGTGGTGCACATACTCTCTCGATCGTCTGGTTAGCACATGCGTTGGAAGACCATTCGGCGTCAGCGATCAGGTCATCACAACTGAGTTTCCTTCGTTGTTGGACGACGACTATATTACGCCGACCGGGCTTATAGATCCACCATCAGATCAGCTCCAACCCAGCTACAAGCATGTTGCCCATCATTACTTCCGACTGCGGCTGCTGCAATCAGAAATTCTTCAGGTGTTGCAGTACAATCAAGCCCAGATCGCTAAGGCGGGTGTGCAGGGAAAGTTCCCAGATATGCACATTCATCTTCCATCGCCCTTCCTCGTACAGTTTGATTCGTTCCGTTCATGGCGCATAGATATCGATCGAAGGCTGTATCAGTGGAAGACGTCAGCACCATCGAGACAAGAGACGGGTGTCATGTTTTCGACCGAGTTCCTCGAGCTCAATTACTGGCAGGCAATCATAATGCTCTATCGTCAGAGTCTAAGTGTTCCCGCCATGTTCGAGGGTGAGTATAATTCATCAAATGAGGTTAACAGCCCAACGGCGTTCCAAGCAGAGCTTCGTGAAGACGAGGACCGAATCTACCTGAAAGTTGCAGAGGCAGGCCAAAAGATCCTCCGCATATATAGACAACTCCATCTCAGTGGGTTGGTGAGCTACACCTATCTTTCCACCCATCACCTGTTCATGGCGGGAATCTCGTACCTTTATGCTATTTGGCACTCGCCCATCGTACGAAGTCGCCTGGTAAGCTTTGACCAAATCCAGAGACCTCGGAGAAATGAGCTAATAGTGGATCTAGAGCATGGATGAAGTGGACTTTACTATCCTCGCTGCCAAATCGGTTCTCACAGATATGATCGACAAGTGCCCTCCCGCCGAGACGTGCCGAGATGCGTTCGATCGAACAGCTAAGGCCACCATTAAAATGGCCTCTTCAACAGGCGGTTTCGGTGCCCCGACGGCCCGAAGACAACGTTCTGCGTGGAACACCCCACCGGACTCATCGAAAGGGACGGGGCAAGGACGTCACCGTCCGCAGGGCTCAGATCAGACGTCTTATCAGATTGATTTGTCGCTTTCTGACTCGCTCTCCTCTCCTACATTGTCTGTTGCAGGCGACGGGAATGCACAGCCATCGCCCCCGATGGCGCGATCAGCAGAGGGATATTTGCTCAAATCGCGAAGTCGAGGTGGACCAAGCCCTACAGACTCTGGCCATAAGCAAGAGGGATCACCTATAGAATCGGGAATGGTTCCCTCACCTATTCCTCGACGAGTGACATCCCAGCCCAACGGCGGAGGATCCTATGGTGGACAACAACAGCAATTCAACGGACAGGACTACCCAGATGCTCAAACAATGGAGTTCCTCCAGAATTTGGGCGCGTCATCGAACGGAGACTTCACCGCCATGGACCAGTCGCAGCTCGATATGGGTCTAAGCATGAACTGGGAGGGCCTTCACCATGACTTTAGTGAGGCGCCGCAGATGAACCCCTTTGACACGTTCTTCTTTGGAGGTCCCCAAGGAGGAGGTGGCCAAGACGGCGGCATGAACATGTAAGAAAGTGTTTGTTGGATCTATTTCTGTCTTTATTGCCGGCGCGTTGGCTTGCTTTCTTGCTTACCTGCAGATGCAGGTCTGCTCAGTGAAAAGGGCGGCACTTTATGGCATTTGGGTATGTTTCAATACACCAGAAGGCGAGGGTGCATTTCTGTTTTGAGGCTACAAAAGTAGATGTTGATATTGGAAGATGTGGAGAAAATTCATGGATAAGTCGACGGTCTACTGTCCGTTTACTATCATGGTGAGTTATGAAGGTATGGAGCAACTGGGTAAATATGAGATACCATGAAGCAAGCATACCGCTCATAGAAAAGGTGAAATGGGAGGTCATGAGTTGATGGTACCAATCTTTTGTCTATATACAGGTAGTTTTTGTAGAGACTATTCGGGTATCTATCAAAATGAAAGCCTCGATTCGAAAGATTTGACGCTCAATCTGACCTCCTCTCTTCTCTTCTGCTCCTTTTGTGCATATTACTCATTCTTTCCAATGTACATCGTAGTAAATCCTTTCTCGTCCATTCAATACTCCAATAGATCTATGCATCCAACGTCCAAAATATGTCGTGAAGTCGTAATTAAAACAAACTGAAGAAATAAAATACGCAAATCGTCCTCCCCTACCGGTCTCGGCTATATCGTCTGCTCTCCCTTCTGGGTGAGTAATCTCTCGGGGAATAGTCCCTTCGATATCCTTCTCCCATCAACGGTTCTCGACGATATCGGTCTTGGCTCTGTCGTCGTGATCGTCTTGGGGGAGAAACACTGTGCTCCTCCTCAACAACAATCTCGTTATCCGAAGAAATAGTCGATTCTTGAGCGAAGCGCGGCGCAGGCGGATCGACGATAATTCGCTCTCCACGACTATCGCTCACAAGCGGCGATGTTCGTCTTCGACTCCTGTCCCTCGAATTCACCGTCGTGCGCGATCTCGTCCTCTTGGATCTAGACGTAGCCCTACTCCTCGATCTATTCCTCGTTCTTCGGTCCCTTCTGCTTCGGAAACTTAGATATGTCGACGTGTCTCCCGTGACGGTACTCATAGGCCCGCCTGAAACAACGGTCGATGCGCCGTCGACTGTTCTCACGACTGGGCCGCGGTGTAGAAGCATGTAGATGATGTACAGCAGGAGAAGAAAGCCAGCGACGGAGCCGAGGACGATACCGGCGACGACACCGGGGGCGAGCGAGTTGCCGGCGCTCTTGTAGGCTGTTGGCACGGCGGTGAAGGAGCTGCTCGAGTCGTCGTTCTGGCGGACGGAGAGGGGGTTGTGCCCTGAGGGTATTGTTGACGATGGTGGAAGGGCTGGCATTTTGGTTGATGGTGTGTTTTGGTATTAGGTTTGTTATATGGTTAGAAATAGCATGGCAGTGGATCGTAAGAGCAAAAGGGTATAACTCTTGGTATTGAGAGGTTTAGAGTTGTGAAGAATTAATGAGGTTGTTGTTGTAGTTGGGACAACACGACGCAACCCGGCATTTCGTCCATTAAAGCTGCTGCACGTCCCCCCAGCCACGTCCTTTTTTCTAATTGAGCGTCATGGGCCTGCACGCGTTTAATTGAAATTTTAGACGCGAGGCATCAGTTACATAAATTATCTGCAATGAGTATTTCGATCAGAATATAAAATATTTTTAGTTTTCATACTTACTCATTCCAATACCCCCGCTGCCTAGTATATCTTGATATTGGCATGTGGATGGTACGCAACAGTCTCATTGAAAAGTGGAGACCACTTAAGGCCTCATGAAAGCCCAGGAACAAAGACTGCTATCGTTTCAGCCAATTTGTGTCTACGTAACCAGTAGCTTTCTATCTTATATCCGTAAACATCTCTTCACTTGGTAGTTGTCCTTGGATGACGCACAGCAACAACAATTCCCTATTGCTCCATGTGAAGTCGCTGTCATCTACTACATCATCGTCTCTCTGGTGCTGAGGCAACATCTTTAAAAAAACAACATTAGACTTATTCTTATGACTCTATCACTACTATCGGCCATATACAGCCTTGAATAGTCCTTTCCTTTGGTACGCCTATACATGGATATCATCCCAAGACGTGGTCGCATAACCGGAAATGCTCCTTCCAGCCCGACCGTTCTATATTTTACAAGTGTTGACCAGAAGAGAATTTTTGTCCCAATACAAAAGAGAATCAAAGCAACAGTGTTCCAAAACGCCCAGTATCGTTTCGGGTAATCAAGGAATCCGCATCAATCGCTCCGTCAAAGTTCGTGACAGTAAAAACAAGGAAAGGGTATATAGGATGAATCAAGGCATTTAAGCCTTGACTTGTATTTTGGGTGGAAGAGGAGGTAGCGCACAGGTTGGTGGTGGAACTGGTGGAGGCACTTCACCCAGGTGAGGCATGCTCCTTCGGATGAAAAGACTCTTTCCGTTCATATCAGGCCGCAAAAGAGGGTTGCTCGCAGATGCGGGAATAGGGGGTAGAGGCACTGTGGGTGGAGGCGCAGGTAGAGGCAGCGACTCTGGCGACATCGGGGGTGGGAGGTCGCCTGAGGCACTATACTGTGATGCCCGGTCAGACATCACTGACTGAATACTCGCCCGTCTTTGTGACCGAGCCTTGGCTGACATGCTGTCACTTCGTGCATCGCTATGAGTATCCAGGGAAGCACGGCGACGGGCTGCCTCCTCGGCTCCCCCAAGAAAAGATCGCGAACGTGTTCTTTGTTCCAGGCTCGGCCGAGTTGAGTTGGGAATACTACGTCCCATGGCACTGGGATTTTCGGATTTGCGCCATTGCCTCATGTCTGATTGTCTGCGCGAGCTGCCTGGGCGGCTGATCTCAATGGTCGGTTCTTCTATTGGTACCAGGCTCGAATGTCGTGGTGTCATCTCATATAAAGTGGGAATGTTTGGCAGAGACGGCAGATCATCTTCTGCTGGAATGGTTGGCTGAGTTTCGTCTCCGTGCCGCGTCACTGGTCGTTCGTGGACGTCCTCCATTGGCGACGGTTGGTCAGCTACCATGGATAGAGGCCGCGCGATTGGTAACGTCGTTGGTGGTGCTCGACGACCCAAAGATCGCACCTCCAGTGGACCTGACGAAGGAGCCATGCCGAATTCCTGGGCCATAGTCTTCGCATACGAATATCTTCGGTTCGACGAATTGGGTACGCTGAAGTTAGGTGTTTGGGTCTTCAAATCAGCGGCGCCGGATCCATAGCTAGATTGCGGTCGTAGGTTGATGGGTCCGCCTTGCAGTTCGACAAAGGGGGTGAGAACTTGCATAGACTGTCTTCGGTCCAGAATTGCTGCAGCGTTGGGCCTAGGTTTCGGCTCTGGTGAAAGCTTTGCCTCCTCTAGCGACGAATTATGCTCGACAGGTGCAGGGAAGGTATCAACGGTTGGTGAAGACGCTGGTGAGGATCCTGCAGACGTCACGACTGTCCGTTGACCGGATGATATGAATGAAAGGCGGTTCGAATTTTCTCGTAAACTCTCCAGTTGCCTGCCGTCATGCGATACAAAGCTATTTGTCGTAGAAATATCATCAAGGGGTTGATCGACTGCAGGCTCAGGCTCGGCAACATTTGTGGCTGAGCGGTTGATCTGTGTCTGACTTTGCCATTGTAGATTTTGGGGAGGCAGAAAGCTGTCGGGACTTTGAGGGCTCTGGGAGCTTGAGCTTGCTATGCGTGATAACCGATTGGGGTCTCGTACTACCAAAGTCCTTTGGCTAGGTTTCTCTCGTAGTGGTGCAACTTCGTCCTCGGCCTTTGGTTTGCCTGTCTCAGTAAGTGTCTTCTTCCCCCCCAGTGCCTCGATTTCACGGCGTAATGTTGAGATCCAGCCTTCCATATCCTCGGCAGTTTCAAATACCATGAGGAAGTTGGAGACATGGCGTCGTTCAGTAGCCCGGAAATTCCATCGCGAGAATAAAGAGCGAGAGTCTGATGCTGTTGTCCCATCAGACTCTGCAGCTGCAGAGACCTGGATTACCCAATGGCGTCCAGGGATCACATCGCTTGCAAATGCTGCAGAATCTTTGCTGAGGTGCAATATTCTTTCAGGCAACCGGTCGAAGGGTCCTTCTGCTGCATATTGCAGCAAATATCCAGATGTCACAAGAACATAAATCTTGTTGGTCCATTCAAACTTTGGGAAATGCCCGGAGGTATTGCGACGATGCTTCTTCTTAACCTTGGCCTTCTCGGTAGGGGCACCTTCAGCATCTGGTGCTTCGGCATTTTCGTCACGCAATGTGCTAGCTCGCCGCTCGTGCATGCGTAGAATGGCTTCAGGTGCTAGTGATGTAGCTGGTAATGTCATATGTTTGACAGCCTGTGGAAATGCTTTAAATAGAGGTGGAGGGTGCCATGTCGAAAGTGGCCCGCGTGCAGGCTTGCCAGACCCCTGGGCTCTAACAAGGCCAACAGGTCGTGGTTGAGCCGGTGGACTATGCTGGCTTTCGAACATGGTAGCTAAAGGTCGCGGGCTGCGAGGGGACGAGGGCATATCGTCAAACACTGGATCGGGCTGGGCTGGAAAATAAGGGTTCGTTTCAGGGAGTGATGTACGGCTTCCAAAGGATGATGGCGTTTCAGGACTGGCCAAGTGCGTCTTTGATCGACTGAATAAACTTCGCAGTCCTAACCTCGATTCTCTTCTGCTAGCCTTTTCAGCTTTCAAGGGCACGCGATTCTCTTCAGCTGCCATTGTGTCAATATCCGGAGCGCGAGTTCTTCGTGCTGGTGCATGATGACTCTGGAGCGCTTCTAGAGTACCACTATGGGTCATGAAAGAATCTCTAAAAGACATATTGGCGAAATACAAAAGGCGCGGTAAGTTTAATGACTTGGCAATGCGTTATAGTCAGCAAGCTAAACGGTAGGCGTATGTGTAGAAAGTGTCTGCTGGCGATATGCAGAACAGAGCAGCATAGGTAGGGTACCGTGCTGCTCAAATGCAGGCGGCAACTCGAACACCTTTGTATGACAGAACTTGGGGATGATCCTGGGACAAGGTCTCGTTTAAGAATTGCGCGGCATGTATTCGTGCGTTTAAAATGTGTAACCCAGACCGAGGCTGACCGAAGGTGGGATGTGAGGAAATGCGGGTTCCCGTCTTGGATGCCGTAGATCGCAGCTCAGTCAAAAAGTTCCGTCTGATATGGCGCAGATATCAACTCATACAGTAAGAGGCCCGGTATAACGTTAACAGCTTGTTGCCCAGAACGGAAAGTAGAAGTAGTTGCGGGACGTTGGTGGTGGCGAAAGTATAGTATAGGTATTGAGCAACAAAGAGTGACGATTGAAGAGAGCGATTCGGGTCAATGAGTGAGAGTGAAGCCGAAGCCTACGAGACAGACTGTATATGAAATAGTGAGCGACGAGGCAAAGAGAAACAGTTGAGCCAGAAAAGAGGCGCGTATACAAACAAAACCAGAAGAGAACAACAAAGACGTATTTTGGGTTGTCGAGAAGACGAAGAAGAAGAAGAAGCAACAGCGGTTGTAGAAGGGGACCTGAGGGGATGGGAGTGGGAGTGGGAGGAACTTGTAAGCCAGCACAACCACAAGCAAAACGCAAGTGCCATGAAGTACCTACCCTCTCTGGCCTCTTGAACCTAATGGTGTGGTACTGTGTGGTCTGCACGTACTGGGGAAGGTCCTAGACTGCCTTATGGGGATCCAATGGTAAGCTAAGCCCACCTCAGGCACGAAGACAAGAGCCATGCAAGGGAGGGGGAGCCCCGAGGCCAGAATTAAACAAGTTCCAGGATAAGAAAACGGAGGACACGATAAACTTTTCCTAATTGGGCGTCTTTGAAGGGAAACATTGAACTCTAGTGAGTTACTCGACATCATATCTCAAGCCTCATTCTATGCGAACACTGTAATGGCTGGCTCGCTCACTCGCTCAAGATGCCTCATAAAGCAAGCGCCCAAGTACACGTCGTATCGAACTGTTGAATAAGCACACACTCATATTACAGGAACAACAAAGGCACGAACGACGCAATTCGATGGGTCCGGAGATGCAGGCACATAGTAGTAGCAAGCCCACAACCGCCCATACAGACGACAAGTCAGCGAACGACATGACCTTAGAACATGGGCATCGATAGTGGGACCGTTCTTGAGGAAGAACATAAACAGGGACGACAAAGGCCACTCAGCGAGGCGAGCAGAGGGCACAAGAGGAGCCAGGGGCAGGGGAGCCCCTGTCAACCTGCAAAACGGCCGTCAGGGATTATCCCGCTACTAAGTTGGTTTTTAACTTTGGCAGTCCAGGAATCACATTCACTCAAGACAGTCCAGATTCATGATCCTCGGCATTGTTTTTTCTCCTTTACCGAATATCCAAACAGACAGTAAGAAAAGGTCCAAGACTCTGGTATACGAATAAAATAAACTTACAGTTTGTGAGACTCGTGTGCTCGGACCCAGTTCAACGGCTTACCCGTTGAACTATGGGCCCTTTTGGTAAGAGCACAACGTGGAATGACGGTTTTCATACGTGTGTTACTCGAGAACAGATTCACACACACGCAACGTCTGCGAAACAAGTGGGTGTGATGCTACTAAGCGTCAACTTTATTGGCCCAAGAACATCGACGCGCCTTTAATCGCGACACGATGCGACTCTGCTAATGCCTACAAGCTCGATCAATTATCTCAAGTTGCAATGATATTCAGTGCACAGTATGTGTGGATAATGTGGATGGAGAAACTTTGTTTTGTCCTAAATAAGGAACAGTTTAACAAAACACACAGACCTGTGTTGTTCATCGGCATATTGATCTCATTATCATCATTAGATATGCATGCGAGCTGAGTCTTATGAGCTCTTGTGAAGATGGAGCATACAAGTCCTCCGTCTGACCGATTATCGTCAACATACAGTCATCATGCCGCTTACAAAAAAGACTCAATTCCTTTGCTACAAACTTGTCTCCGTGCTTAAACCCTGTGAACTTGGGGTTTCCAACGACTCCATCCGGGATCAGGGGCTGAGAAGCCGGTCCTAGCGTGACAGTGGACTGGTCACGATCTCATGAGGGAAGAAAAGACGGGCCTCAGTTTTGCTGCCTACGAATTATAATAATAAGAATTGCCTGGCCATATTATAGGTGACTAGTTATTTCCCATCATTAGAGTGCTCTCGTCTGGGCATCAGAACAATTTAGCAACACGTACTCGGTACTACACCACGAACTTGACTCTATCTCGCTCCCGTCCCTTGAGGGTTGAGAAACTCTTGACAGCGCGATATCGCTTCGAGGAGGAATCCTCATGTGACTCTTGCTCTCAATCCGGCAATCCTTGCTGTTTGTCCTTCTGCAGCCAATGACAGCAGAAGCCGCCGTGTCGCAGGTCCCGGCACACTTTTCGGAAATTCTGGTAGGAACGGTGAAGTCTGCCGCTCGGCTGATCACGATCTTTTTGATATGCCGATCACATTAACTGTCATATCACATATCAACCTTTCTTTTTATCACAAACATGTCAATCAGCATTATCACAAAGCTATTATGCATGAGGAGCTCCAGGAGCACAGATTGGTAAAGATTTTTTTGCTCTCTTGTTGGTTGTGTGTGGCCCCAGCTTTATCGCTGCCAGACCAGTGTCTCATAACGATAAAAGACGGGGATCGGTTCCTCTAGCCAAAACGTCCGATTGATATCCCACTTTCCTAGTCCTTTACGACCCGGAAATACAAGGATTGAATCATTCACTACCAAGCCTCGCCCAGCTGAAGAGCATGGCTGTTGTTTCGGGGCTGGGGGTCAGGCTGTACTCCGTAGAAAACAAGCGATTCCGTTGTTGTTCAACTGCCTCGAGAACCCCTGGACCCCTTACATTTTCAAGATGCCTTTGGAATGACTCAAATCTCAACCCAAATTCCAATTGAAGAATCCAATGACTGATGCAAGTCTTGCACGTGAGGGACAATTGGTGCAGTCATTTTGCTGGGTTTCTCTTGTGCCTCGAATGACAAGCGCCAGCAATTAACAGATGCATTGATATGACGCTCAAGAGGCGGTAACTTGGCAGAGCTGACCATTGCTGTGAAGTAATAAGCGAACCTCTTCCTCACCGATCCTTCTATTGTGTAGCACAGCATCATTTGTCCAACACAATTCTGTACGACCGAACCAAGAATATCCGTGGATCTAGGATTGAGTGCGGTTCCGCTCGTAGCCAGTCACTTTACGAGTTAATTTTGCTTTTCTCGGCGGCTTTTCTTTTGTCAGCATTGTCACAGCAAAATGAGTCGTCATCAGACTTGTCATTCACAGCCCGGCATATGGGGCCATCGATCGAATACGATAACGATACCTCAGATGGACACAAGGCGCTAACCTCTTGGTTTATTTGATTCCAAGCCATTATGCAGGAGCTTGGATAATTGGGACCAGGAGATGCATCTTGTTTTGCTTTTGCTGTGTTCCTGCAGTAGTGGGCTCGACTAGGCTTGAAATTGTCTGGCTCAAATGTCAACTTCTCGCAAGCATGGGCCCAATTTCTGGTTAGCTCACCTCATAACCAACCAAAGAAAGTTGCATCGAGTAAGACAGTCCCATCTATACAAATCTGAAGGGCGATTCTCCCTGCTTCTGGCGGCCCGGCCCCTTGACCAATTAATCAATCTGGAAGCCATGTCTCAGCTTCATCCAGCCAACATGTCCAAGAACCAAGATCTATCTGATGCGGTGAAGGACAGACATAAACAAACAAACTCTCGACCAGCAACAACAAAACACGAAGAGGCCAATTTCCCACCAAAAACTTGGGAGCAATTAACATCAGGGATCTGGTGGTTTTAGTGCCGGAAGCCACGGTAGTTGACGTTAATATTAGCCAGGAGACAAGGGCTTTTGGCACAGACAATACCGCCAGTCTGGCTGGACCATACTAACCGAACGGCCAGAAAAACAAGGACGACTCAGCGGAATGGCACCTTGACTGTGAGGCCGGCATGGATAGCCTGGCGGATCGACATTACGAACCGATATACCGGTTTACAAATCTTAGGTGGCTTGTTTTACTACAGCAAGACGAGATGAAGATGCCCAATATGTTTGACTTTTTTCAGAAAGTAGTCAGCCGATTAGCTTCTGTCTTAAATACACAGGTCCCCGCGGGATCTAGATCCGTCTTGTACCGGGCTATCCATCTTCAGGGACCCTGTAGGGCAGGGTAACACTGGGAGGAAAGACGACGTGTAATCCAGAGGCTGGGATGAAGTTATTTCCTGACCAGGAATAGTTGCAAAGTTGCATATTAGGCATCCTTATTCTTTAAAGTTCGTGAGTTATTGTAGACGAGATGACATCTCAAGATAGCATCAATGCTTGTACCTGAGCCCGAGCAGTGTAAGGTACCAGCTTCAGCCTCAGTACTAAGCCGCTTGTTTTCTCTTCCCTCATTCATAATCAGCCACCGTATACTCATTTAACGTGCCTGAACTTTCTTACAAGACCCTTCAGCCATAAGCCACTGACATGCGTCTTACACATGTTCAATCAACGATCAACGATAAAAAAAAATTTGACGTCCTTGTGTCAATTGAAGGGGTCTTGCGGGTCATAGCTGTGAGAATGGCGTGTTCTCAACGCCGTCATGTTTCATCATCAACGCCCTCAAAATCCTGGCCGTTGAGGCCTGTCCTGTCTGTTGAGCTTGGAACTGTTGGTCCCTTCTGTATCAGATTCACATGAAACATGCAAATGGGTCGGTGCAGTGAATCAAGATGCATGTATGTTGCGATGTTCGGATGATTACATTGATATCTGTCTCAGGAGTATTGAGGGTTCGTTACATGTTTATACCGTTGTCGATGGCTTTTGATTCTTGATGGTCGCCATGGGTATTATTTTACACTGTTGAAGATTCGGATAGCCTGTAGTTGTGAGACTCTGGCTTGGAATGGAATCATGATGCTGTGGTCATCTGTCATTGTGTGAGTAAACCATGTATCACGACTGAATTAAACCGATACCATGATTCTATTGTGCAACAGATTGTTCACGATGGCCTCGACCAAGAAATAGATGTGTCAGTGATTCCAGGTCATCACGGTTATGAGTCTAATTCCATGTCTGCGTGACCTTCTGGTCGGAATCATGAATACAGAATGTCTTGACCAAGCTGAAAGCAGCACATGCCCGTGGGGAAGTTCAAGTTGGAGAGCGATAGCGGAGTATTGTTCACTGTAGCAAAGTTGCCCCAGCCCCCGCAATCGACTGATGTGCCCTGTGACCTCTATCGCCGAGCCTGGAAGTTTGGTTTTGGAGGGTCGTGATCAGCACACAAGCAGGCCACTCGTCAGCAACTCCGCCGCAGACTTACTCATTGCAATCTGGTTTCGGTGATCACGATGGACGTCGGGTCTGAATCAACGCTCCTCTAGTATTCATAACCTATCAAGTAACCATAAATCCTATGTTAACCTGTATTCTTCTATATGCACACGCATAAATTGCTCTGTAGTACATGCATACCCTACCTATACTCTATCTATCTGCCTGTTTGCTACAACCCCTCCACACCTACGGTTTAAACAAACTGCCAACATAACTCAGCCAATCGTTTTAAGAACGCTTCCTAATTCTGACGTATTCACCGACTCTCATCATATACTTTCTTTTGACGCTCTATTCTTTCTCTGAAAAACGTTTATCAGTTGTACCTTATAATTTATAAGAACAACCAAGTGATATATACAAGGAAAGCATCATGGCGTCTCCACCACCGAACACCGCTGTTCCCCGCAGCGACTCGCCAACAAGATCCCCGCGATCAGCTTCGATATCGTTGCAAGCAGCCGCGACCATGAATGCTGGACTTCAACACGAACCTCCACGAAGTACGTCCTCTACTAAATTTTTTACCTAAACAATCAACTCGGCCACTAACACCCAACAGGATCGTCAAGCAGCTCCATCTCTCGAAACCAACACTCCCCAAATACCGGTCGACGACGTTCCGCCGTACTCATGAACCTACAACTTAACGACCCTTCCGTGCCTTCGCCAGGCGAGATGGTCAACGAACCGTCTGGCCTACGGACTGCGAGCCCGCAACCTCTTTCTGGATCTCCCCTGACGGGTGATCCCCGTCATCATAGAGCACCCAGCCTGGGTGAACTGCATCAAGAGCTTGAGGCAGAGCAAGAAGCTCATGTGGTAAGAAATATGATGCCATGTCATACACAACAACGATGGCTGACCTCTTGATGATAGAATCGCCTCTTGCAGATGATCCGACAGCAGCAGCTCGAACTCCAGCGCCTTCAAGCTGCCAACCCCCATAACCAGAACCAGAGCTCGGCTGTAGAGGATAGCTCTGCCATTTCCGAGCGGTCAGGTCACGGAACCCCCCACGCCTCCAGCTCTCATGTCTCGATCCCTCCTGTTCCAACCGGCGGATCTGGTTCTCGCTCCAATAGCTATCGTCACCCTCGAAGCTCGTTCGATCTCGCCCGTGCCGACCTCCAACGACGATCTCGAACACCCAGTCGTAGTGGTGCCTCCCCACGACTTCGCGCAACTTCCATAGGTGGAAATAGCGAGGATTTGGTTCTGGGTGGTCGCGATGAAAGCGCATTTTATCAGGCTGAGACACAGATGCTGGTTCGTGAGAACCAGATGCTTCGTCACAGAGTACGAGAGCTAGGTAAGCACCATTAGATCGTTTGGTTTGGATTCTTGCTAACACATATCCAGAGAAACAACTGACGGACCTCGGGACTGGGTCGCCGGCTCCTCATGAGCCACCTCACCACTCAAACCTCACAAGATCTTCTACGACAGTAGATAAGGAGGAAGACAAGTCCATCGCCGAGGAAGCCAAACCTTGAAGAAGCTGGCTCATATTTTATCCGATGCTTAGAACACAAAGCATGTTGAATGTTATGGCGTTAGGCGATCAAGATGGAGGGTATGGGAGCCGACTTTCCAGTGGCAATTGAAACCAGCTCGAGACAAATATGGCGTTATGGATTCACTCTATGTATATTATCATGAGTTTGATCACTTGAGAGGAAGAATGGGGTAGTCATATGGACCTGATATGGTGAAAATTGAGTTTTCAAAAAGCTTCACAAGCGTCCTATATATTAAGTTATCCTCAACCGGCTAAAGTGTGCTTGTGTCGTAAGATCGAGGTCTTAAAGTTTTACGACTCCCTGAAGTTGGCTTCTGATAGTAGCCTGTAGGGTATCAAGCTCATGAGCAACAGTTCTCTACACACTTGCAGTGCCACCAAAAGATATGCAAAACGTTATAAAGTGAATCCCTATATTTCCTTGCCAATTTGTATCTGTTTTGATCGGCGCATGGTGTAACTCCCCGTCTGTGTTGCGTCGTTGGTCAGCTCGGTGTATGCATCATCTTGGCCGAATTCTAGACATGCTATCCTCCCACTCTTGCAAACAACTCAACTTCAACAACAATCATAATGCTTCGACCATTGGCACGTAAGCTTCCAACAAATCTACGAACTACTCAAAAGAAAAGCTTCAGTTCGACATCAGCCGCCAGAGCCGATTTCACCCATGCTGTAAGTCCACTTCATCCTCATCATAAGACCCGTATCATGACCCGGTTCCGGCGCCGGAGCCTCAGTCTCCGATCGATCCCGTAGCCGGATCACGAGGCACTGAACGGGGGACAAACGCCATTGAGTTGCCACGATGTATTTCAAATCAATTCGAGACTATGACTCTAACATTGTAGTAGGTAATTGGTGGCGGTGTCGTTGGGCTTGCCGTGGCCCGTCAACTTGCACAAAGAGACGATACCTCAACTGTTCTCATTGAGCGCCATAATGCCATTGGCACAGAGACAAGCTCGCGTAACAGTGAAGTTATACACGCAGGTATTTACTACGGACCATCAAGCTTGAAAGCAAAGCTCTGCATCCGTGGTAAGAATCTGCTCTACGAGCTTTGCGAGAAGCACGATATAGGCCATCGCCGCACGGGCAAATGGATCGTCGCTCAAAACGAAGCACAGCGTGAAACTCTTGAGAAGATTCACACCCTGTGTGAGAACGATCTCGGTGTCCCAACGCGATGGGTGAGCGGTGAAGAGGTCAAGAGAGACGGTGAAGGCGTCAATGCTGCTTGTGCGCTTGAGAGTCCGACAACGGGTATCGTCGACTCGCACGGCTTAATGTTGTGTCTCCAAGGTCTATTTGAGGATGCTGGTGGTGTTGCGGCGCTCAACTCACCCGTCGTGAACATCAGACCTCTCGGATCTAGACCCGGTAGTGAAGGTTGGGAGATTGATGTTAAAGATGCTGCCACAGGTGAGACGTCGAGTATCACGGCTGAGACGCTCATCAACGCTGCTGGTCTGGGAGCTGCGGTTATTCACAACATGATTGTCCCACCTGAAAAGCGACAGGAGCTGTACTATGCCAAGGGCAACTACTTCTCGTATTCTGCCTCTCAGCCCAAGATCTCGCGTCTCATATATCCCGTTCCTGAGCCTGGCATTGCAGGTCTAGGCACCCATTTGACGCTTGATCTTGCGGGACGTCTACGTTTCGGTCCTGATGTGGAATGGATTGATGATCCCAATGATTTAGCTGTCAACGCAGCACGATTGCCGCAGGCTATTACGGAGATCCAGCGTTATCTTCCAGGCATTGACGCCTCAGCTTTGGTGGCAGACTATGCTGGTATTCGACCCAAGTTAGCTGGTCAAGACGCTGTCCTCAAAGGCAAAGGATTCCATGACTTTATCATTCGGAAAGAGGAGGGATACGAGGGCTGGGTAAATCTGTTGGGTATTGAAAGTCCTGGCTTGACGAGCTCACTGGCAATCGCCGAGATGGTACAAGAATTGCTCTACGGGTCCAGCAAGTCACTTTAAAGCATAGTATTTGTTTAGTCGTAGCTAGAATTCGTTGGATTATATTCAAGCTATCATCGATAACAGCTAAGCTATATATGAGCATGTAAGAAGCGAAAGGTAATGTAATGTGACTGAGATTAAACATCGCAAACGCCATGTCAAGAAGAGGTAGGAATGTACTCAAGGTATCCTGTGCCCATGCTAATAAGGAACCGTCGTTACTGGTCATCACTTTTGGTAAATCAAGATATCACCCCGAAGCTGCTATTAGAAACCACCTGCGCCAGCACAAAGGTTCGCATCCACTCATTGATTTCTGGCCTTTTACCTCATCGAAACGCTCGGGAAGAACTTCCTGCTCTGGGTGTCCACGTGGAGCTCGTATATACCATTCTGTGCACCAACAAAGCTACGTCATGTTAGCAAAAAGCGTATACAGAATGACCAAAAGCAGACTTACAGTGTACGACCATCTTCGCTCCACGCCAACCCAGCAGTATTGTCTGGCGAAGGCGGGACTTCGAAGACGCCATGGTCATCCTCCCATCGATTCACCACCTGATTGATAAGCGGCACTATGATCGTTGTATCGTCGGGGTCGCGGTCGTTATCTCGCTCTCGTGCCTGAAGAATCTCAAGCACGGTGAGATAGGACGAATCTTGGCGCTGCCGCTGTTCCCTAAGCATGGCCACTGTTTCACCGAGACTCTCCATCAACCGATCTGGCCTTCTTCCAATTTCCGGGGTGTCGGAGGCTTCACGTGGAGTTCTTGTCACTGGACGTCTGCCGTAATTGCTGCCCAGCAGCTCTCCCATGGCACGACCGATACTACTACTCCTCCGAGCCATAGGCCGCTCATTGTCATCGTTGCCAATAGTTCGACGGGTTGACCTGGCCGCCCAGAAGTTAGTCGGACCACCTGTAGGCCTCTCGTCCGCCGCCGCCGCCGCCGCCACTCTTTGAGCAGCTCTTTCACGACTACGCCTACCAAGCTGCATAGCCTCAAGTACAAGTGTCTCGTTGGCAGTCAGAGGAGTATTAAGGGTATCGATCACGTCTCGGCGTCTGCCAGTCTCTGTAGCGCCTGATCCGAGGGCAGCATCTCTTCTCTCGCGGCGGCTATCCAAAAGTCGCGGATCGATGGTGTTTCGGTCCGGGATGTTGATGTGCTCGAAAACTGGTTCTTCGATGTTACAATTGACG
>NC_030987.1:3777189-3818872 GCF_000149955.1 Fusarium oxysporum f. sp. lycopersici 4287 | reverse complement strand
CACCATAAAATTGCTCCTCATATCAGCAATACCAACATTGCCTCTGTCCTCTGTCCACGCAAGCATCCCGAATGGTCCGGGGCAGAAGGCCATATCTCGAATAGCACCAGGGCCACTGTGTGGCCGTGAAGACGGGAAAGTTGTAATAAGGGGGTCGGCATTAGGATTTGCGAGAAGTGCGGCGTTGAAGATGGAGATGGTGCCATGTTGGGTCCCAACAGCGAGATATGCTCCGGATTCGGAGAAACAGGCGGCAAAACTTCCTCGGCTGTCTGTTCTGTCGTCTTTTTTTTGGCTCTTGAGAAGTATTCTCTGTGTCTGTTCCCATTGGTATATAGGACTTTCACTTGACCTCGTCGCTGGAGATTCTGCAACGCTGCTGACTCTCTCATGGATATACAGATATGGGTCGTCGAGAATGGCGATCAGAAGTCGGCCGTCTGGAGAGATGAGTGCGCGGTTCACGAAGTCTGGGTAAGTGATGATATCCAATGCCTCTGTCTTCTCTTTCTGGTCAAAATCGTTAAGGCTCACTAGTGTAACAGTGCGGTCGTTGTTAGCCAATACCGCCACTGGTTCTTTATACGCCCTATCGTGTGCTGGCATGCTTGTTGGCGGGAACCAAAGTGTAATGCAGTTTACCCGGTCTTTGGCTAACTTCATACTTTTCGCGATCAGGGTTTTGTTATTCCGTCTCGCACGGCTCAGAAGAGAGAGTATAGGGTCATCACGGGACGAGTCGAGTCCTAGGCTAAGTCGAGTGTCTGGATCGAGTTCTGATAGAATTCCATGGCCATCATCGTTTCCTTCATCGAGTCGAATTGCCACGAAATCGCCACTCTCACTCCCACAACATAGCCATCCTTTCTCGGCGACGAGGCACCGAGGCGCAAATGTGAGGAGTTTGATAGTTTCGCATTCTCGGGTTGTCGTGTTCAGTCGTTGGACATGGTTACTGCCATTGCCACCTGGAAAATAGACGATGTCCTGCTTCTCGGCGCTAACGAGAGACCGTAACTGCCAATGTCTGGATATCATGAGCATGATGGCGCCACAACAAGATGGATTATGACATACTGCGAGCGCACGGGGATACGATAGTGTTTCCGCGCATGCTTCGAAACGAGGGCATCGGTCGGATACATGCTGGACGATGTTAGTATTGATACAAGCAATGGGCATGATTGATAAGCTCGTTGGCTATGAGGGTCGCCATACTCGTTCTCATCTATCGCCATCTTGGACCACGCCGCCCCTCAAAGGGAGCGACAATGCAGAGAATTGCGAGCTACCCTGTGGTTGAATATCGATACGATGAGGTTTTGTCCTGCGTCTGAGTTGTCGAGCTCTCGAATTCCCCGGCGCCTAGTGGGCGCAACGCGAGCGGCACGGTTGTGGCGAATAATGCGACAGGCAGATTGCGGATGATGGGGAGTGTGAGATTATCGAGCTGTTTATTTGTTTTCCGATGTGAAATGACGGTTATGGGAGCGTAATAGAAGAAATGTCGTTGGCCGAGTCGGGCGATTACTGATGTGGGTTATGAAGGTTGCATGCACGAATGACGTCTGGCTTGATCTGATTTAATGGGCGAGGGTTTACGGGATAATTTCAGGACCGACCCAAGCTCAATGGTCAACCAAGATCAGGTATAGCTCAATTCAGTGTTGGGTAAATTGATTTTTTTTTTTTTTTAATTGACTTGAAGATATTTGAATATCCTTGATACACCAGACTATCATTATTTACTACCGGTTAGTAGTGGGAGTCGTGTAACTATGAAAAACATCTCAATCCAGGGTTCTGCTTAGATGAAGCTAGTTCTCGGTGTCTCTGATGGAGAATACGCACAGGCCATGAAACATCATGAATTATATCACTGCCCGTCACCACTCAGTATTAGAATGCGGTTACTGGCAATGGAGAAGGGTCAATGAAGAAAACGACGACAACAACAACAGAGAAGTATTTCCTGTCTATGAGTATACTATGCCCTTGTTTGAAGAAGTGGAACTGTCAACTGGTGACATGTAAAGCCATCGAATACTGACTTTCATAAGCTTGTCCATGCCGTCATCAGCCCTGCAGCTATAATACCTACCGAATGCATTCCGTATCATGACACCAGTACCAAACTACCTTAGACTGGCTGACTCGCGTATGACAGACAGCTTCGTGCAAGACCCCGAGTTATGAACTTCTTGACATGCCCGAGCCAAATCCGTTACTTTTCCGGTAACACCGAAGCATTCATCACGTGTGGTGAACCTTTTCTCAGCCATCTTCTGGGGGAAGAGGAGCACTTCTCATTAGCGTGCAGCGCGGGTCTTCTCATTGCGTCCGATCCCCATTGGCTCCGCATATTCGGGATACAACGTAGAGAAGAGGCGGCATTTTGCATCATGAATTGAGGAGCGCAGGAGGTCGGGTAGGCATAGTGCAAAGTTACAGTCAAGCGCATATAGTCGTTAGATATTCTAGATCCTCTTTCGCTAATTGGCTTTCATGATATGCATTATCGGGAACCATTCCGTTGATTCTAACAGATCCTTCACGTAGGTTCGGAGTGGGCCTCCACAGGAATAACCATGGTCCGAACCTAGCCGGTTCAGTGGAGACAACCCGGTGCTTGCCTCTTTCCTTTGGCTTCTATGACCGACCGGGGAAAGAGCTTTTCTCGAGTAAAAAAATTCGTTCCTCTCGATTCCATCATCTCCATTCATACTCAATCCTCTAAAACACCACCTCCTCCCATCTACTCTCCGACTTGCGCCTTCATCCTTTTTCTTTTCCTGTACTCTATACCCATATACCCATAATCAAAATGCTGGCTTCGCGCTTGTCGAGGGCTGTAAGTCTTTCTCTTACACCGCAATCGCTTCATCCTACATTGTACTGACCATCGCATCAGCTTCCCCGAGCTTCCCCTCTCGCCGCTCGCTCGGCTGCTTTCACCCGATCTCCTCTGGCTGCCAAGTTCGCTCGCTATGAGTCCACTGAGTCTGAGGGCAAGGTCCAGGGTGCCGTGATCGGTATCGATCTTGGTACCACCAACTCTGCCGTCGCCATCATGGAGGGCAAGGTCCCCCGCATCATTGAAAACTCGGAAGGTTGGTTTTACATGCCAATTCGTCTCACGGACAACCACTAAACATTGCTCAATTAGGTGCCCGAACCACTCCTTCAGTTGTTGCTTTCGCCGAGGATGGCGAGCGACTTGTCGGTGTCGCTGCCAAGCGTCAGGCCGTCGTCAACCCAGAGAACACCCTCTTCGCTACCAAGCGATTAATAGGACGCAAGTTCAAGGATGCTGAGGTTCAGCGTGATATCAAGGAGGTCCCTTACAAGATCGTTCAGCACACCAACGGCGACGCCTGGGTCGCTGCTCGTGGCCAGAACTACTCTCCCTCTCAGATTGGTGGTTTCGTCCTCAACAAGATGAAGGAGACCGCCGAGGCCTACCTCTCCAAGCCCATCAAGAACGCCGTCGTCACCGTCCCCGCCTACTTCAACGACTCTCAGCGACAGAGCACCAAGGATGCCGGTCAAATTGCCGGTCTTAACGTTCTCCGTGTCGTCAATGAGCCTACTGCCGCCGCCCTTGCCTACGGTCTTGAGAAGGAGGCTGACCGCGTTGTCGCTGTTTACGATCTTGGTGGTGGTACCTTCGATATCTCTATCCTCGAGATCCAGAACGGTGTCTTCGAGGTCAAGTCCACCAACGGTGACACCCACCTTGGTGGTGAGGATTTCGATATCCACCTCGTCCGCCACCTTGTCCAGGACTTCAAGAAGACCTCTGGCATTGACCTGTCTGGTGACCGCATGGCTATCCAGCGTATCCGTGAGGCCGCTGAGAAGGCCAAGATCGAGCTTTCTTCTTCCCTCTCTACCGATATCAACCTTCCTTTCATCACTGCCGACTCCTCTGGTCCCAAGCACATCAACATGAAGCTCAGCCGAGCTCAGCTTGAGAAGATGGTTGACCCTCTCATCACCCGCACCATCGAGCCCGTCCGCAAGGCCCTCAAGGATGCTGGCCTCTCCGCTAAGGAGATCCAGGAGGTCATCCTCGTTGGTGGTATGACCCGTATGCCCAAGGTTGCTGAGTCCGTCAAGAGCATTTTCGGCCGCGACCCCGCCAAGTCCGTCAACCCCGATGAGGCTGTTGCCATTGGTGCTGCTATTCAGGGTGCTGTCCTTTCTGGTGAGGTCAAGGATCTCCTCCTCCTCGATGTTACACCTCTGTCCCTCGGTATTGAGACCCTCGGTGGTGTCTTCACCCGTCTGATCAACCGAAACACCACTATCCCCACCAAGAAGTCCCAGGTCTTCTCCACCGCAGCCGACTTCCAGACTGCCGTCGAGATCAAGGTCTACCAGGGTGAGCGTGAGCTCGTCAAGGATAACAAGCTTCTCGGAAACTTCCAGCTTGTTGGTATCCCCCCTGCCCACCGTGGTGTCCCTCAGGTCGAGGTTACCTTCGACATTGATGCTGACTCCATCGTCCACGTTCACGCCAAGGACAAGTCCACCAACAAGGATCAGTCCATCACCATTGCTTCCGGTTCCGGTCTCTCTGAGAGCGAGATTGAGCAGATGGTTGAGGACTCCGAGAAGTACGCTGAGGCCGACAAAGAGCGCAAGGGTGCTATCGAGGCTGCCAACCGTGCTGACAGCGTCCTGAACGATACCGAGCGTGCTCTTAACGAGTATGCTGACAAGCTCGACAAGACTGAGGCCGACTCCATCAAGGAGAAGATCACCACTCTCCGTGAGTTCGTCGCCAAAAACCTCTCTGGTGAAGGCACCGCCACCGCCGCTGAGATCAAGGAGAAGACCGATGAGCTCCAGGTTGCCAGCTTGAACCTCTTCGACAAGATGCACAAGGCCCGCAACGAGAGCAGCGGCGAGCAGTCTTCCTCTTCTGAGCAGTCTCAGGAGGGTGAGAAGAAGGATGAGAACAAGCCTTAAGAGTCTTGATTCTGTGTTATAAAAACTTGTTACAATATCTGAGGATGAGAGATCTGTGCGGCTCAGATCTCTCACCTGTCCTGTATTTCACTGTATTCATATCCCGCCTAGCCGCTTTTACACTTTTTACCCATATCATGTTTCAGGGTTGGCGGATCTGGCGTTGGAGCTTTAAAACCTCTATTGAGAGAGATCTTTGGTTGTTTTTTTTTGAGATGATGTCACGGAATGGGGGATCATGTTGTATATCTGTATCATGACTTGCCTATAGGTAGACTAATCACACATCCCCCCTCAAAACATGTTTACCTTCATGGTACTCAATATGACTTGATGTTTTATGTACGCATGTTCCTTTGCTCATGATTATGATTGTGTTAAATATGTTGATATTCAATGAAAGATTGATGATCGTGATATATCATGACATCCATCCCCAAGCAGTATTAAGTCTGTTTACACCGTGCCAGTGAATCGTTTTCGCCTTCTTCTGTCCCTCTTTACCCCCCACACTCTCTAGTGGACTCCCTCCGTTTAACTCCATCATCGAACGCGCAGGCTTTAACCTTGATGCATGTGGTGCTGGCAACAGGAAAGTATCGTATAAAGACCCACGCTCATTAGGATTCTGGAGCGGTACTCGTTCGCCTCGGAAAGCAGTATCCGCAAACAGAAGCTGTCGAGATTCGATCTCGACCTCAGAGACTGGTCTCACCTTTTGTTCGTTTGTTTTCTTTTTGCTTCTTCTGCTGCTTCTGCTGCTTCCGACTGATGACGATGGTGTTGGTGAGGGCGGGGGATATGTGGTGTTGAGAAACCAGCCGCGGCGTTGGGAAAGGCGACGCTCAAGGAGTTGCCGGAGGATTGATACGAAGAGAGATACGACGGCGAGAACGATTATTAGGGCGATGATTGTCGCTGGATAAGGATGTATCGAGGTGTGCTTGGGATGCCAGCCTCGCGATGGTGTTTCCAACGCTGGGTCTTCGTCCATCATGCGCAGGTTTTAATAGTTAATGAGAGTGAGTACAAAAAAAAGAAAGAACAAAGACAACAGAATGTGAGCCTGAGTGAAAAATGAATGTGAGGCTAACAAAAATCAGAGAGCTTGGACCGCTTGGTGTAGAGGCCCAACAAGCATCTTGCGATCACGATTGAAGGTGAAGCGCAGTTGAAGTTGAAAACGGGAAGATGAAAGTATCACTACGAGTATCACGAGATTATCAACAGTAAATAAACAAGGTTCCATCAGTCACGAAGCAAGCTACGGCGAGGAAGCAAGGTCCTGTCTTGTACAGGAATGGAGTAGAATGAGACCAAGCAACCAGTCGACAACAAGGAACAGGGATGGATATATAAGACATTTCACAACGAATTCGGCCATTAATAAAAGTGGATAAGACATCTGGAAAACGTGCTAAGGAATCGACGCGACCTCAATAAATCGCTTTGCAGAATATATTTGACTATGATCTTCCGAAACCGAACCATCCTCTCTTCGCTGGAGCTGGTGATTCTGTCCTCTCAGGGGTATCCGCCTGAGAAGGCGCTGCTGCTGCTGCTGCTTGTTGTTGCTGTTGCTGCTTAGGCACCTTGTTGGGATAATCGATGTAGTTCCATGCCACGTCAAGGAAGATAGGCTTCACAGGGATGGTGGCAAGCTTAGGGGGGAATTCGACGACGTGCGACAGATTAACGCCACCAACGGGGTACTGATGCAGACTTCCTATAAGAGGCTGCTTCACGGCATCCGAGGCGCTCAGCTTGTGGTTCTTGCGGAGGGCGTCGGCGTGAACAATAGCTCGGTGACGTTGAAGCTCGCCGTTGAGAAGAGTTTGGAGATACTCGGCATCTTCGGCGGACACGGTCAGATTGAGGGGAGTGCGGTTTGATGATCCATCAGAAGATGAGATGCTTGACTGAGACTCCTCGACAAGACCGTCTGCGTGGTTGATGAGAGCTAGAGCAGCAGCCAGGTTGCTGGAGATGGCATGTGAACGAGCGATTGCCAGAGCCCTAAAGTTTTGTTAGAAAACAAGCAAATGCTAGGTTAAGGTTGTGACTTACTTGAGAGCTTCGAAGTACTTCACGTAGGCGGCAATTTGTTCAGCCAACCCCTGATCGTTAGCCACACCAGGAAGTTCTGTGATAGACTCAATGTTCTGCAGAATACCGTCATACAGAGCAACCTTCTCCTTCAGCTTAGCCAGCTTCTTGCCCGTAGGAATCTCCTTTACAGGCTTGACTGCTTCTGGGGCTGGCTTGCCCTTTCGTTTCCTCAACACATTGTACTCCTCAGGGGCACCGTCGTGTTCTCCTGTCAAAACCCTGCTGCGACCAATTCTCCAGCTGATGGTTTCGAAGTTGACGGCGGTACGTGTGATTTGCAGACTCTGCATCCTGGCATCGCCTTGTTCAACACCCTCGGCCCTCATCTCATCAATTGCCTGCTTGGTGGCATCAACAGCATCCTGGCTGAGCATGAGAATTTCGTCATAAGCGCCAGCAAGTTCATAAGGTCCTCGTCCCTTGGGTTCAGCAAGATCCTTGGCCAATCGATCCTTCGCAGCGAGTACAGCACCCCACGCCATTGCAATTTGCGCATCTTCGATGTTGACCTCCCGAGACCTCCAAGTCAGGGTCTTAGGTGCGCCTTCAGCACTGGCGATTCCATCCTTGGCCTTTGCTTCGTCTGATTTGAGAATAGTGGGGTCGATATCGTTGATCTGCTTGACGAGGTTCGAGTCAGATTGAGGGAACGCCTTTCGAGCAATGATGGGAATCGGGACAGTTCGAGGTGTCTGAAGTTGGTAGGCGGCGTATCGGATAGACGGATCGATGGTTTCGGCGAGCAAGTCCTTGTATAAATCGCCATTGGTTCCAGTTGCAAGCGCACTGTAGATGACACGTGCCGTGGCATAGTTGCGCAAACTCGGTTCCCAGCTCTGCTTTTCGAATGCAGCGGTACCACGGATAAGAGAAGCGTATGCGGTTGCCTCGAGGATATCGGTTTGGGAAGCGCCGGATACGTCGGTCTGAGAGAGGGCTTCGACAAGCTCGTCGGCAGCACGGGTGGCCTTGGTGAGACGGGAGGCAATATGCGATCGAGTTCGGCCCGTGATTCCCTTGGTATCGCTCGTATGACCGGACTTCATGCTCATGGTCTGAGCCCACGCCCGCTCGCTTGTAAGAAGAAGTAGATGGACATATCTGGTTTCATGTCAGGCTAGTTTTTGGATTTCGAGTCTCGGAATGTGCCTACTCATGGTTCTCTGCGATCTTTTCTGCGGTGACCTTGTCATGGTCGTGAAACTTTCCGCGATTCTTAGTCGCAATGTTGAGCTTCTTGCGGCAGCTTAGCAGCTTCTTAGACAAGCTCTTGTGATAAGTCGAGTAATCGCCGTAGAGGAGAGCCTGGTCGCGGCCTTGGACGACGAATTTGGTGATATCCATGGCTGCTGATGACGAGGGCGACTTGGCGACCCTGGCTTGTTACCGACAAGTGCAATTAACGGTGCAAGAGAGAGGCCCTTTAGATTCGTTGCGAAGGCCTTTGGAGTGAGGTTGATTAATGGCTGATGAGGCTTTGCCCGACGTGGAGGTTCAGCGGGGGATCCAACAGAATGGCGGGGCACTTTCACTTTGCTCATCCACAAAAATTTCATGGTCGAGTTAGTTAATTGAGGTGCAGTAAATTGTTAGTGGCGGCGCAGTCGATATACATCATTTGGGGGAGCATTCCTCGATTTTATTCACTGACTCTGTTATAAGTGCTATTTCAACCTCAATTCTCTATCAAAACGTAGAAATAAGAATCCAATACAGGCAAGGCTAGTTATTTGTTAAAACAACAGATCAGCTAGTTCAATAGTGGGAGAATCTTGATAATCCTATCATAATTCCGCATACTATCTATGCCTTATTGTAATGATCAAATAGACCATTTTAGTTCCAAGAAATCTCCGGTAGACAGTCGTGAAATTATTTATTCGGCCAGTATCATGAATGTCGATCCATCACGGACTGATGATGGCGGGGAACACGGATATAGGTTGTTATGGAGAGTAAGCAATGGCTTGTGTTTGGGCCTCTTTCACATGATTAAACGTATTTATTTTAAGGTTATCGGGGATCAAAACAGCCACATGCAGAATTAGTATCGAGCTTTGAAACCCAAATGTTGGTAGAGTCACTAGAGTGAGTGATTGATTGATTCGTGTTAGTCGTGGGATGGGATGGATCGAGATAGCTTCAGTCTGTATATCAGGAATTACGTGTTATTCCTTGGTGTTATGAGACCACCTTTTTGACTAGCTTGGGCTGTTACTGGCAGTTTGATCTGCTATTGGCCCATAAGGAGATAGATCTGATAAACAGCCCGTAGATGTAGTCAGAATTGAGAGGGAAAAAGCCTCGATTGCCTCCCGTCTTTTGATCATGTGCTCGCAGTTGAGGAAAAAAGGTGGGCACCATTCACCCATCTTGGTTTAGTTTTAGGCGCCCAGCGTGGGCTCTTTTGGCTGCGTGACCACTGCATCTCCTCCACTGGAGAGCTCCAGGGTGAAAGTCACGCTTTGTCACGCGCCATCCAGGGGACGTGCTTCCAAATCTACAGCCCAAGTTCAGCGCTCTAAAAGATCAAGCAAATATCCAATCTTTTGGTGCTTCAACTTTTTAACCTTGACTCTCCTTCTAGAGTCTGGTCACTGAAAAGAGTCATTTTTGACTCTTTAAACTATTTATCTCCAACTTCTGTCTTCTCTACAAACTGGAGCTCTTCTTTCCCTTCTTCGCCCCTCGTCCTTGATAACGAGGCCAGCGGCTTATCATCGCATCACATCGCCTTGCATCGTCTCGCCTCTTCACATTCAACTCAACTCAATCTCAATCACGTTCAACTGAGAGTGCATGCACGTGTTCGTTTAAAACATCTCTTCACTGCACTCTGCACTCTCTTTTATCCATTTTCTGCTATCTTTCAGATACAACAAAAGCACTCATCCCCCAAGTTCTATATAAGGTACTTACTTCTCATGAGAACGGTACCTCTTCTCATGAAACTAACCCGCACAACACCCTTCTTGAACTGCATCCTGCAAGTAGCCGCCTGCCACCTGCGGCCTTCATAAAGGATGGCTACAAATGGTATATTCCTCTCCTCCAGTCAATATCTTCCCAGTTCCCCAACCAACAACTTCCCATTTCATCCTGTTCCATCTCATGAATCAGAATCAGAGCTAACTTCATCCAGGTCAACCATCTCACTCTGCAAACGGTGTTCCACCATGGAATCCAGTTGCATTACTTCAGCCGAACCAGAGAGCTGTTTCAACTCCGAACCTCGTAAACTCCGGGCAGGGCCAGTTCTCTCCATCTCTCCATCATGCTCACCCGGCTCAGAGAATGCAGCCCAGACCTCAAATGAACATGAACATGCACAACAACTCCATGGTCTTTCAGTTCTCCAGTCCTAATGACACCCCATCTGCTGGTCCCTCCAGTCGCTCATCCACTCCAGGCAGTAGTTATGCCAATGGTTTCAATGGTGCAGGCCACTTCATTGAGCGTGCGAATAATGTTCAGCATCGCTCTGTCGTTCCTCAACCAAAGCGAAGGAGAACCGAAGACAGCGAGGGGGTTCACAATTTTATGACCCCTCCAGCACAGGGCGGAAGTGGAATTCTGGGTCAATATGTTACAGACAAACGCAAAGAAGCCAATAGTGCAACTGCGTCACCAGCCATGACAGTTGATCTCACTAGTGGTAAGTCCCGTCGAGAGTCACTTTATGCAATGTTACTAACACGACCAGGAAATGACGACGAGGACGTAGTCGTTCAAGATCCCCGCGAGGAAGAGGTTTGCTACGGAATGATCAAGGCTTCATTGGGCTGCACTCGAGTCCCTTCGCCAAAGCCAGGCACCCAACAGAGTGTCTGGGGTCCAAACTACCAACCTGCAATCAAAGTTGTGCTCAAGCGGCAGGTAGGTGATACATCGCTTAAGATACAAGCCTACGACCACACACGACAGATCATTGGTCTGGTAGAAAACCAAGGTGCTCGTGCCGTTGCGCCTCTTCTCGACTCAAACATTCACCTGAGAACGGACAGCCGAATCCCGCCGCAGCCAAAGAAGCCCGGCGAGGAGCCTGGCCAGCCCACCTCACGATCCTATACCCTCGACATCGTCATGTATGGGCCCATCAAGTACGCTAGGAACGTAGGAGCTCATCTGAGCAAGTTTGGCCTGAAGTTGCTGGCCCCTTATCTCGTTCAGAAGGGAATTCGTGTTCAGAACCCTCATGTTCTCGAATATCGTCCCCCACCTCCAAAAGTATATTCTACTGTGCCTACAAACGATGGGCAAAATGCCTCTTACACCAGCACCTTCAACAACCGAACCGTGGAGGAGATTCGTTCGGAAGTTATGGGCGTCTTCGATTCCCTCACACGAAACGATGATTTGCCGGAGATGGAACCTAGCCAGGATATCCTGACGCCTCTGCTTAAGCATCAGAAGCAAGGATTGTTCTTCATGATGACCAGAGAAAAGCCCCGGGAGGCGCAGGCATATGAAAAGACTATGGTTTCCTTCTGGCAAGACAAATTTGGCCCCGCTGGCCAGCGGATATACTTCAACGTTATCACTGGTCAAAACCAGGCCAGGCCACCAGCGGAAACTCGGGGAGGAATTCTGGCTGACATGATGGGCCTTGGTAAAACGCTCAGCATTTTGTCCTTGATCACGACATCCACCGATGCTGCGTATGAGTGGGAACGACAAGCACCTGTCCAGCCAGAAGCGCCCGAGCAGAAACCGACAAAACACGAGGTTCTCTCCCAGCAGCCGACTCTTGCCTTGACTCCGTTGATGAGGAACGCAAAGACCACCTTGCTTGTCTGCCCTCTCAGTACGGTAACAAACTGGGAGGAACAGATCAAGCAACACATTCGACCTGGTGCTCTCGACTACCACATTTATCACGGCCCAAACAGAATCAAGGACCCTGCAAGACTCGCAAACTTCGACCTCGTGATTACCACCTATGGCTCTGTATCGAATGAACTCAGTTCTCGTCGAAAGAAGAAGGATGGCCAATATCCATTGGAACAGATTGGCTGGTTCAGGATTGTGCTGGATGAAGCTCACATGATTCGTGAACACAGCACTCTCCAGTTCAAGGCCATCTGTCGACTGCAGGCAGACCGACGCTGGGCCGTCACCGGTACACCCGTGCAGAACCGGTTGGACGACCTTGCTGCCCTATTGGCCTTCCTTCGACTGCACCCATTCCACGATCGATCCAAGTTCCTTCGATACATTGTGGAGCCATTCAAGGCATGCGATCCTGAGATCGTGCCCAAACTCCGAATCCTCGTAGACACAATCACGTTACGTCGATTGAAAGACAAGATTGACCTGCCTCCTCGAGAGGACCTTGTGGTGAGACTTGATTTCAGTCCCGAGGAACGCAGTATCTACGACTTGTTCGCAAAGAATGCGCAGGATCGAGTCAAGGTGCTCGCTGGAACTAATAATGGCCAGGCACTGGGCGGTAATACCTACATCCACATTCTCAAGGCAATTCTACGACTTCGACTACTCTGCGCGCACGGAAAGGATTTACTCAATGACGCCGACCTAGATACATTGCAAGGAATGTCGGCAGAGATGGCAATCGACATTGATGATGATGACGATGACGACAAGCCAGCACTTTCCGATCAGAAAGCACACGAGATGTTTACATTGATGCAAGAGACCAACAACGACGCATGCATTCAATGCAGCAGGAGGATCAGCTCCAACGAGAGCTCTAATATTGAAACAGAAGGTCAGGATGATATTCTGGGTTTCATGACGCCTTGTTTCCATGTCATTTGCCGAAACTGCATCAAAACGTTTAAGGAACGGGCCAAAGCTCTGATGCCAGAGGGCGAGAACAGTGGATATTGTCCAGTCTGCAATGCCTACGTGAGACATGCTTTTGTACAGCTTCACCGAAGGGAGGTGGACGCGGAGCATGACGGTCCAGCCAAGCCCAAGTCACGAAATGCTGTCAAGAATTTCGACAAGTATGACGGCCCGCATACAAAGACTCGCGCTTTGATCGAAGATCTCCTAAAGTCCAAGGCAGCGAGTGAGGCAAACCCGTCTGAACCTCCGTACAAATCGGTAGTTTTCTCAGGCTGGACTTCTCATCTGGACCTCATTGAGCTTGCACTCAACGCCAACGAGATCGTGTTCACCAGGCTCGACGGCAGTATGAGCCGCACACAAAGAACCACCGCCATGGACAGATTTCGCGAGGACAGCACTGTCCATGTGATCTTGGTATCAATCATGGCCGGTGGTCTGGGTCTGAACTTGACTGCTGGAAACAGCGTATACGTGATGGAACCGCAATACAACCCAGCCGCCGAGGCTCAGGCTATCGACCGTGTCCATCGGCTGGGGCAGAAGCGGCCTGTCCGCACCGTTCGATACATTATGCGGGACAGTTTTGAAGAGAAGATGCTGGAGCTTCAGGAGAAGAAGATGAAGCTTGCCAGCTTGAGCATGGATGGCCAAAACAGGAGCTTAGACAAGGCGGAGGCAGCTCGGCAAAAGTTGATGGATCTGCGTAGTCTTTTCAAATGAGTGACGAACAAGCCTCAGTCCCGTTGGGTACTGGAGCATTAATGACCGCATGAGACGGGAGTTTTCGGTGTGCTTTTCTTCCTTATCTACTTAGTTATTTTCTCTCAAGGCCTTTTTCTCAACTCACTGGAAGTGAGTCGTTTCGGGCTCGAGTAGCATCATCCTGAGCGTGAGCGCTCAGGCATCATGGGATGTGTTACTTTTTTTGTTCTTCGTTCTCGGGCAAGGCTATACACCTGGCTCTCACGAGATGGTTTGTTCTTCTTATATTGCATTATGGGATCATGGGCTGGGAACGGGATGGGGTGGCAAGCGTTGAGTGGCATGCGGTACTACAAAATACGACCCTGGGATTTGCTGCATGGCGTACCTGGGGGAAACAGGCTTTTCAGTGGGAGATCAATGGGAATATGGGGCCTTATGATATAGACAATCAATGAAGTTTTTCAGTAGATCTTTGACCTCGAGAAAAATCAGGCGCATGTCAGGGTTGAAAAGTTGTTTGATGGTATCTTATTTTGATAATGATCCTAATCTACTGATCCCTATAACGCCCCTTTGCCATCGCCTTTTGTCTAGCAAGTCTTATAGTTTAGGTTGACTCGTCCTCCTGCCGTAGTCCAGCATACTCTGTACCCTGATTCGCAGTGCTCAAGCGCGCACACAGACTCAACAGGACTACTGTCTCAGTAGCAGCATAATGGTTCAGTGCATCAAGCAAGATCTGCAGATGTCGACTGAAATTGCCCTCCCATTTACGGATGATCTCAAAGAGATTGTCAATACGGGCATCTACCTCAGCGTTACCAGCCGAGGTAGCAGAGGTGTCATGATGAGCTGATGTTGAGCCGCGTTGTACCGTCTTTGTCATCTGGAATCGCTTCCATTGATCTGCTGTCATGGTTGGGGGCTTGTTATTGCCTGATAGGTCTGGGTCTGACTTTTCGAGCTCACGAGTGAGCCAGTTTGTGTAGGCAGCGAAGATGGTACATGTCTGCATGAGTTTGGAATGGATCTGGAAGAGAAGTTAGTCATTGAACAAGGATTAATTGGCAAAAGAGGAAGTCTTACCCTCAAAAGCTTGCTGTTGGTGAGCATGCACTCCTTGAGGCATGTATCCAAAAAGTCGACATGATCCTGCATCAACTCATCGACAGTCCGTGTTGGTACTCCTAAACTCGAGTCCATAGGCTCATCCTTTGTCTTTAGACGTGACATGAACTTGTTCCAGTTTGGTTCGATGACTTCAGCCGTACAAAAGTAGAGGAGTTGTTGTACAAATACCAACATGCGGGCACGAAGTGTCCAAACACGTCGCTTCCAGATCTCAAGTTTTCGCAAAGCACCCTTGTGTGCCCAGCTAATACCCCGAGTCTGTGTTTGCCATGTGGTTGAGAGTTGCGATTCAAGATAGCGGAGTGAAAGGAGATAGCGGAAGAGAGCTTGGTATCGCCATACTGTCTTTCGACTGATGACGAGCGAGACAGGGAAAGGAACGGAGTAGTCAAGTTGCAGGGATGTGAAGCCAACAGCGTTCTTATCATTCTCAATAGGCTGATTAGCAACAGGCTGGAGCGCCTCTCCCTGCTCAATACCCGTGATGTTAACAACACGCTGCAGAGCCTTTGTGAGAACGATCTCATTCATTTCCACCTTGACATCCTCCTTGAACGGATCAAGAGAGACAAGACTTCCGGGCTGACGCAGGACCAGATCCAGTAAAGATTGCAGCTTGCCGGTGTTAACAGACTTGACGGGTTTGCGCAACTCTGAGGCGCCCAGCTCGAGGAAATAGGAGAAGTAGTCTGAGGGATCGAGGAAGAAGTAGTGCTTGAGGGATCGTAGACGAGCAGGTAGAGAGTGAGCTGTGAGGAGAAGTTGCATGAGAGATTCGTTGGCGTGGGCGTAAGCATTGTTGACGTTTTCGAGGAAGCGGTTGTCGTCGAAAGAGGCTGGTACGTCTTTTGAGACTTTGCTCACATCGACGCCACCACATTCGCGGACAACGTTGAGATACTTGCCCGCCAATAGAACTTTGTCCTTGACACCCTCGAGTTGTGGAGGAACATCATGATCCCGTATTGTGTATCTCCTCTCCCAATATTCATCAGTGTAATCTTGTTCCAATCTCTCACGTTTAATGCTCTTTTGTTCCTTGATGAGGAACTCGGCATGAGGGTCATGGATTCCACCATGATGAAGCCATTCGTTAAGCATAACCATGTAAGGTTTGCTGGCGTCCCGCAATAATGTCGTTAACAACGCTCGAGCTGAAGGGTCACCTGATAAAGATTCGAGACGTTTTGTGATTAAACCCAGGACCACGCCACCTTTGCAAATCTTCTTGCCTGTCATGTTGCCTGGTACCAACTCGCCTCCGTCTCGAAGCGTCTCGAGAATGTTCTCAAAATCATCAGCACTATCTTCAGATTCGTCGGTTTCGTCGTCGAGAAGAGCGTTCTTTTTAAGTAGTTCATGAGCGAGTGAGTACAGCTGTAGCATCATCTGACTTGTGGACATGGTATGAATGTTGAGCACATGAACTGTGAAAGTGTCGCTAGTGAGGAACTGCGTTTCGAGCTGTGCAATCATGACTAGATAGTCATGCAGAAACTTGCGTATTGATGCGCAGAGAGCATGGTTCACTGCACCAAACTCTTCCCGGCTCTGGACATCGACAAAAGCTTCTAGGGCAGAATAATATGTTGCCATCTTGAGCATTGACTGTGTCAGGTCCTGCAGACTCGGGTCAAGGCCAGGTAACGTTCTGAAACTCGGTCCAGATAATCTGTCTCTCTCTTCGTTCGGGTTATACCCTTTGGCGAATCTGATATACTGTCCTTCATATCCCATGAATACAAAGAGTAGATCCTCCACTATAGCGGCTTCTTGGAGCTCCAAGCTTAGTTCGCCTAGAGGTTTCGGTTGAGGAGCTTGAGGTACGGTCGACGCTAGAGGAGGTATTGATATTCGTGAGGCTAGAGGAGCTGTTGTATGCGGTAGGAGAGTTACTTCGGGGTTCCATGGTGCTTCAGATTGTCAGTTTCGGGGCCTTGAGGCTGATTTGGAGAGTAGAGACAGACCCAGTGGAGTCTCGGCTCTCGACTGCCGAGCTTCAGGAGTGTCGTGTCTAGGTGCCTTGGATGTAGCCCTACTCTCTGAAGGAGCGTTTCTTCGATGTGATCGTTCTGGACTTGTATTTCTTGGGACTGCACGCTCAAGGTGGGCTTCAAAAGTACGCTCCGTCACCCTCCTCGCCTCAAAACGCCGCTCCTCCTCGTTGCGGCTCGATGCCCTCGGGTTCCCTGAAGCAGATCGTTTATGAACATTTGAGAAAGTGGACTGGGTCGTCGAAGGAGGACCCTTGCGAGAATCGGAGCGCTCGCCCTTGAGGTTGGTCGATACGCGGGGCCTTTCTTCGCGATAATCGTTGGCGCTGGTTCGGCCCGATGCTCGTGGTGCGCCGGAAGCCATTGTATGGCCGGGCTACATCTGAAAAGAGAAACTTTGGGTGAGGTTTCTCTTATGAAGGTTGTGGTAGAGAGTTTGGTTGTGGTTGTAGTTGTAGTCGGCTCAGGTCTAGTAGCTAGAGGTTGTTGATTTGGGGGAGCTGTAAGTGTTTGTGCCCAATCGAATTGCGCGACGAGTTCCGACGCGACGTGGGGTACATACAGCTACCTAAACAATACAGAATATGTAAGAGCAGGCTGTTATGCTTGGAAACTATTTAAAATAAGTATTCTGTCTTTTTATCAAGCAATCATAATAGCAGTCTAACAGCTATAACCAGAAATAGATTTGCTAAGATATAGATCGTAGCTATACCATACCTAGTAGCCCTCTATTATCGTCATGTCGAATTGTGGCGGTGAAACTGTGGCTAAGCAATTACAGAAGGCTCCAGCTTCAAACGTTAGTGTGCAGCGCGGCTACGTAGGCGGACTGCTTGCCTGCAACTCCACCAGAGCTCACATCCTCACTCCCATCATCCATTGACTTGCTCTCTCCTTCAGCCTTCCCACTCTCGACTACTCAGCAGGCAATTCGACTTCTCGCCCACGAATTCAACTCGTCATATCCACTTGGATACTTCTATTCACGAACTCGGTCTCTTCATATACCAGGAAATCTTCCGCCCTTCTCTAGCCTAGCTATCACCACTACACACAAACCGCCAAGATGTTTATGGCAAGATCTGAATACGGCATGTCCACCTTTTCCCCCTGAAGCTGAATGCTCTCCATACTCAGAACGTCAACTAACATCTGCGCCAGACCGAGGCATCAACACCTTCTCCCCCGAAGGTCGTCTCTTCCAGGTCGAATACTCTCTCGAGGCCATCAAGCTCGGCTCCACGGCCATCGGCGTAGCCACATCCGAGGGTGTTATCCTCGGCGTCGAGAAGCGCGTCACCTCGACCCTCCTCGAGACCTCCTCCGTCGAGAAGATCGTCGAGATCGACCGCCACATTGGCTGCGCCATGTCAGGTCTCCAGGCCGATGCCCGCTCCATGGTCGAGCACGCCCGTGTCGAGAGCCAGTCCCACGCCTTCAACTACAACGAGCCCCTCCGTGTCGAGAGCTGCACCCAGGCCATCTGCGATCTTGCTCTGCGCTTCGGTGAGGGTGCTGATGGTGAGGAGACTATCATGAGTCGTCCCTTTGGTGTGGCTCTGCTCATTGCTGGCTTTGATGAGGATGGTCCTCAACTGTTCCACGCTGAGCCCAGTGGTACCTTTTACCGCTACGATGCCAAGGCTATTGGCTCTGGTTCCGAAGGCGCTCAGGCTGAGCTACAGAACGAATACCACAAGGTACATTTACAAAGCTACAGCAGTTTAGAGGCAGCAAAGCTGACATTTTCATAGTCTTTGACGCTCACAGACGCAGAGACCCTTGTTCTAAAGACATTGAAGCAGGTCATGGAGGAGAAGCTTGATGCCAAGAACGTGCAGTTGGCCAGCGTAACCAAGGAGAAGGGCTTCAGAATATACACAGATGAGGAGATGGCCACAGTCGTGGAGCGACTGCCAGCCAACTAAGGATTTAACTCATGAATCAAGAGAAATTACGAATAGACACAAGAGAAACCCACTTTCGGGTTATTGACGAGCACACAAACCACCACAACCTAGCTCATCAGGCGATGTTTTCACAGAGGTTTTGACGAAAACATCGAGGGCCTCACAAGAAGGGGGCCAGAATTATGTATCATTAATGTAGTAGGGGCACTCGCCAACTGCGGTTCCGCCAGACTTCCAACGTTTCTTCAGGTTGAACGAATTTCGTGAATATTGCTTCCATCCCTTTTTTTCCCGATTTTCCAGATCGCTAAATGATACCTGAACTTGATATTCAAGGCACTAATCAAGGAGCAGAGCATACGCTGCATTATAAAAAGTCCCAGAAACTTAAATATCCATAGTATATAACAAGCCAGTTCATGCTATACATTGCTTCAATTGTCATCCTTAAGATCAAGAAATTCGAGATCTCGCTCAACACTGAGTAGGCCCAACGCAAGCGAAGCCCGTTCTGCCTTGGGTATTTGGATACGACGAACTTCGCCTGTCTCGACTTCGTGTATGAATCGATCGATCTGTCGTGGGTTCTGCCACCTTGCGACAGGCACTGGTTCGGTCTCCGGGGCACGCTGGTACGGAGGACCACGACCAAGCTGCGCGGCCTTGATCCAAGAGGATTCGCATCCAGTGGCAATACGTTCTGCTGATTGCCATCCTGTCAATCGAGTGATGTCCCGTAAGTGACGTATCACCCAATGCCGCTGTTTCTCATCTTGATACTAAGAAGGTGTTAGTGAACTGCCTTGTCAAGGGTCTGTAGCTGGCAAACATACCTCAATCGCTGCTACGAAAAGGCAGAAGCAACTCTCGATGAACGCAGCACTGACAAGAGTTGTGATCTCCGTTGCCTGTGAAACGTCTTCCGACAAGCCAGCCGCTATTCGGCCCAGTTTGTTCGAATATGGACCTGTCTGTCGTGCTGACATGCCAGCTGCTTGCATCGCCGCAGGGGGCATCGAAGGGTGGCATCGAACAAGATTTATCATGCCCATATAAAAGTTCATCCAGATTCCAGCAACAGAAAACGTCCGATATTGCATCGTCATTCCGAATGGCGAGTCTCGTTTATCTGAGAACTCTGGCTTGAGCGGTTGAAACTCTGGTCCTAAGCTGCTTTCATATGCTTCGAAGCCCCGCTTGATGGACTCCCACTCCTCAAGGGCAGCCTGGTAACTCGCGTCTGCATCGTGATCCTCTGTAGAGTCACTCTGTGGCGATGTCTCACGGGGTGGTGTAAAACCTCTTGGTACGTGGAACTTTCCATCCGTAGGAACGATCCCAGGGAATGATGGTGGTGAACTGCCACCAGCTCCAGGAGGAGGTCCCCTGGCGAGACTTGCTTTTCGTTTTCTTGAAATATCTTTTGAAGAAAAATCTGCAAGCCTGCCAAGTAAAAGCATAAGATGATCATACGATCCATATCTGTGAACCACGCATTAGCAACAATCGGGTGTATATGGTGAATCTCACTCACATAGCTTCAAGTTTCGAAATTGGTGCCCTGGGAGGACACTGAGACCAAGATTCGTAGTTCATGCTGTAACAGTAAGCTTTAAGATCGAATAAAGAATACGTCAAGGGAGCTTACAAGAGTCTGGTACCTGCCAGCATGCTCTGATACACATCCATTTTGCAATACCACCAGAATAAATCTCGGATGTTTTCGTAGTGCTCGATATCTCTATCGGTCACCGCCCGAGATAGGTCTATTGGTTGTTTTGCCCCAAGTCCATAGTCCTCTGCCGTTATATGCTGGCCCGAAATTGCCTGCAGCAGGCTGTAATCCAGGTCAATGAGTTCGCTCTGAGAGGGGATACTCAAACCCGGGAAGAAGCTGTCCATTTGATTCTGGTTCTGTGCGTCTTTTTCTGCCTGTTTGTAACGCTTGACTGGCAAATATTTCCTTGACATCTGTCTAAGGGGTATTTCGCTAAACAAGATTCTGGCACCAAGAAGATGATTACACCATTTGGTATGATCCGAAGACCAAACCTCAAAATACGACAACAACAGTGTCGCGGCTACTGTTGCAGGTTGTGTTCGTCTGAGGGGTGTGTTGACGTTTCGAGCTATTCGGCGAATTGCCAAGTGATAGTGTTTCATTGCAGCTGTAGCCGGTATGTTTTGCAGCTTTGCAATTTGCAAGGCGCCCAAGGCAAGCATAGAGTGAAGCAACGCGGGGTGGTTCAAAGATATGACGGGGAAGGTGTCTTGGTAATAATTAATAACAGATATCAATGCTGTCATGGAGGATATGTGACTTACAACTCCAAAGATTATTAGCCCCTTTCGGGGTAGGGTCGAAAGAGTTCTCGCCAGTATGATCAAAAGGATGCCTTTCATACAATGACATGCTTGGGCCGGTAACTTGGATAAAGTGCATGAAGATTTGCAACATTGCAGGGTCCTTGAGTTCCGTTATCCGAGCTGTAGCTGTATAATCAGAGAGAATATTGCACTGAGCAAATGTCGAAAAGGTTCGGACTCGTGTGCCGTTTGTGTCCCACGTTCCATTAAACTGCTTCATGACAGGTCCAAGAACTTGCCGAGGATCTTGAACCTCATCGTCTGATTCACCCATCGAAGCATCATCCTCCGGCATTTCATAGTCGTCATAGTCGAAGTCGGGTTCAGGTATTCTGTGGTTCAGCTCCTCCATCCTTTCTCTCTTGATGGCAACAGGTTCCCGCTGGCTACTACCCGCGTAGGGGAGACTTTCTTGTCCGTTGAGAGGAGGTCCCTCATAGTGTTGTCGAGCGTCCGGGGGCGGCCTAGGATATCCCATCGGAGGCTCAGGAGGCATCATACCGTTCGGTTGGTGATATGGATGAGGCATTGATGGGGCGTTGAAATCGTAGGGATTTGGGGGCATGGTTTCTTGTCCATGAATATAATGCCCGTAGGGTGCCGGTTGGTGTCCATGATAGCCAAAGGAAGGTGGCTTAGGAGCAATTATGGGCAATGGGCCCTGAGAGGTCTTCGCTTGTAAGTGGGGGACCAGGTGCGTAGATCCAGGAGGATAATAAGCAGGTCCAAAAGGGCCTCCTTGTATCGCACCCATAGGGTCCTTGAAGATAACACGTTGGTTGTAGCCCTCGCAATGGCGTTTGGATTTGATACAGTTGTTGCATATCGGCCTTCCTTCGTCACATTTTATTCGACGCTTGCGACAAGCTGTTGTCAAGCTTGCATTAGTATCATTGTTCTCGAGTCACACTTACAAGGGGGAGATCGATCAACTCACTTAAACATCCGGTCTTTGTCCTTTTGCGAATATTATTCCTTTTGCGATCTGTCTCTTCTCTTGACTCATCCTGCTGGTTGGAGTTTGCAGGGGCCTTTTGGTTCGCAGACGTAGACGACGATCCAGTTTCTTGATCCATGATGAGGGGAGGAAACACAGTACACAGGTTCCAAATAATTCTCGATCCGCAAAAATCTCTATGTTGAGTGGCAATCTTACATGACGTTGATGAGTGTGAAGGTCTGTGGTTCAAGCTTGAATCTTAAGCCATATTATCGAACGGCACTAGTTGTATTTTGCAGAGGAACGAACAATGGAATGCCGACTGAAGTGGTCTTAGGACTGTTGGCTAGAAGTTAGAGTCAAATCGATCAGGAAAAGAAAATGGCGAATGGAACGGAATTACAGATTGGGACGAGAGATGTAAATGGTGGCAGAAATATGACTGGGGATATCGGGAGTAGAAAACGGGAGGTTGCATACAATGAGATTGACTCAAGGGGGAGAAGAAATGATGTACTGTAGTTCGGTCAAGGATTGCGGAAGAGGAAGCCAGAAGAGAAGGCAGAGCGTAGAGCAAGACAGCGGCCCAGGGCTTGGGAGCAGTCTATCAGTTGACTTATGGGGAAGCTTCTGGAGGCAAGTAATGGAGCAACTGAAACATGCTTGTGTAACTCAAGAGTCGGCGGTTTGCCAATTCAACTGGGCCGTCGGAGCGAGAGCTTGCCTGGTCTGGTCTGTTCTTGGTCCCCTTGTGGGTTGAAGTATGGCCGGCGACAGGGACTCACTTCAACTGCGGGCCAGGTCTAGATGACGAACTTGTGCTCGGTGCTTTGTCTTGCCCATCTGCGAGGTGAACAGTGAGCTTAGGATATGCTGTCTGAGTTGACCTGCTGTCTCTTATAATAGATATTGTCTGGTTTATCTCCCTTGGGTTCTTTTTATAGCCAAAGAGACAGACAGATGGATCATCTACCTCTGGCCGCGGGGAAGAAAGAGGGGTTCAGTTGGTTCGATTGTAGTAGATGATGATTTCCCAAAAGTGTCCAAGTTTGTAGTGAAGTGATTTGGTGAGGAACGAGAAAGGGCCGAGGAAGGGCAGCGCAGCACGGATGCCGGAGATACTGGAGGAGATAAGTCACCAAAGTACCGAGGCCAACAGAGAGTAAAGTAAAGCACAGTAGCTTGTTAGGGTCAAGTTGAATTTAGACGAAAAGAGAGGTCAAAGATAGGATAACTATATGTGGTAACCAGGTCGGACAGTGGTGGAGTGGATGGATGGGGGTTATGGATGCTTGTGGTGGTTCTCGCCGTGTAGTGTAGTGTAGTGTAGTGTAGTGGGGGGGGCTCTTTCCGGTGATGGGTGATAGCGTCTGGGCGTAAATTGGCAGGCTACTAAGGTCTCTCGAGAGGTCTCATAGCACACTTGTCTTCTTACACAGTGCAGTGATCCCCCAAATGCCGGGCCCAATCAGATAATAGATTAAAATACAAGAACCCGGTTTACGGTGTTGGTAAGCTGCGTTAGGCCTTCTAATTCAAGTGATGAACCTATCACGGAGGAAAAGAATAGCAGGGTACAATGCAGTAGCCGTACATTAGAGGTGATAAGATCCGTGGAGTGGACTCAGTGGAGAGGAGAGAAAAAGGGTGCCGAGGGCCCCGGTGGAAATGCCGGCAACTTCCCAATTCTATTACCCCAGATCAAAATTAGATCTGAGCATCTGATGAGTCTGAGGCAGAAAAAGCAGAGTCAAAGCAACTCTAGGGTCAGGGTAGGGTAAGGATTAGGGGTGGGTATCACCAGGAGAAGCAAATGCAATGCAAAGGAGAGACACCAAAAATGTATTTCTGCCTGAATATGAACCAACATAAAGTCCTAGGTTCTTTCGGTGACCATCATCATCAACTTGCTTTTTATAGACGAGGATGGATGATCAACAGCAGCACCTTTGAGGCACAGCAAAGGACGAGTCCGCCTTGTTTCTGTGATGACGATATCTCGAGTTGAAAATAGAAAGAAAAAGACACTGTTGCACCACTCGAGAAAAGAACTGACAAAGAAATCTGTAACAAATCATGATATCAGTGGTACACATACTCAAGAGAGCAAAACAAGTCCTTGCAGCAATCACAGGCACAGACAAAGTGATCAACATCGGCATCTCTCTTCTGAGGTAGTTTGCTTTTTTAGCAAATGAACAGGGTTCATGACTGAACCAAACAGACCAAGTCATCTCAAGAGGCTAACAAGGACACGACCTTCCGGATGAGATGTCCCAGATGCCGACCGATACCAAATACGCTGCTGTACTGTGCCGTACTGTAGCATTGAGAAGGGGTTTCAAAGCCGCGCTTAGGGGGGAACTGCCGCTGCATCATAGCATGCATATCACGTTGGGAACTTGGCTTTGACTTGAGGTACAGGCGCTAAAAGGCCAAGACACCAAAATACATCACCGTTCCCTCTTTTGCTTCCAAGAGACAAGTACCGCCGGTAGAGCAAAAAATGTCTTTGAAATTAGCGTGGGAGTGGATTCCAATGTCTAAAACCTATCAGTTGCAGAACTGAGTTAGTCCAGTGCAAATCCCGTCTTGGAACGGAGGGTGATGCAAATAACAGCATCTATCACTCAATATCTCATTAATCACAAGTGACTTCATTGACTGTCGTCAACAGAGAATGGCCACTCCATGATATCAACCAGTTTGCTGTCAAGTAGGATCAAAACGTAAACCATGATATCAGTTGAAACAACGCCAAAAAGACGCTATTGTCAAGAAATCAAAGTTTAGCTCCAAGTCTCAACTATATTACGCCCGACAATTCCGATCTCAGCTCAACTTCAAGATCTTTTCGTATTGACAGCTCACGTCTTATCTACAATTGAGGCCTACGGCACAGGCTGAGTCTATGGTATCTAGCTCAGCCATTTCCCATTCTTATTTTGGCATTCCCAGCCCTAAATGAGGCTCCCATGACGACCTGGCTGCTTCCATCACACCCTCTCACGTCCTAAATATCCCCCTTTAGCTCTTGTTATTGAAATGATTTGTAGAAGAAAAATTAAAAATAAAAAAAGGGGGCAATTTAAACTTGGTACTGCAATCTCATACCTAAAATCCTCCTTCTCCCGATATCAACCGATACCAAGCCCGTTGGGCCGTCAGGTGAGTCCAACCGTTGGTCGGTGAACGTTTATGTCCTGTATTTCTCTCTTGTTCAGTCTATACCAGCCTATGGGTTCTCTGTACGATTGTAACCGACACTTATTAACATCCAATCCTTGTGATCATGGGCCAACTCTCGACGCAAATATCAGCTAACCAAGGAAGGGACCTTGTTGTGACACAAGCAGAGCACGGCGTTGCACACCCTTCGTTTCCCGTCTTGTCTATTGTCTAGAGTCTCTTATGTCTCTCACCAAGGTATGACAATGATCATTGCACAGTAGAACGCACTGCCTTTGCGTAGCCTCAAGGTTCTCTGCATCATCTATAGGTCTGGTCTCATTCCGGCTTTGATCGCCATTGGAAGCTCATCCTTGTTGCCTATCATGCCGTGATCCCCGGCGCTGGACTTTTGTTTCTTCGGTGTTGAACCCGTGGAGGTCCTCGTCTTAAATCGATCAAAGTCGTCTACAAACAGCGATAGAGACATGTCTAAGACTCTTGAGTAGAATTCGGCGTTGAGAAGTGTCTCTTTCTCGCTGTTACAGTCGTTGTATAGGCGCTTGTAAATAACGTCGTGACGACAAAGGTCTCTGGAGGCCTACGGTTAGGTATACCTGTGCCTCATACTCTGCGTGTTTGTTCCACGAGTACGAACTTTGGATATGCACCTGGCCTTACGCAATAGTCCTTGAGGACAATTTGTAGGTGCCATGGTGCCTCAGTTGAGTATTCAGGCAATCGGATCCAGAGATTGCAGCACGCTGTTCGTCTGCAGTATCATCACGATATCAACTTTCAATTATCATTAGGCGTGAGCGCCTCGGGCACAGCTTGTTCTAGGCTTGATGTCACGGTATTGCAGCCTTCTATTCATCGGCATGAAACTGTTGTGCCCAGTGAAATCTTCAAAGTGGACAGCGCCACCTCGATCGATGCGAACCACAACCCCGATGCCTCTTGAGCATTTTTCTCGTGTTCAGATGAAGCATTAACAAAAGAACCCGGGATGAGCGATGCTCGTTCGTCACAAGTCACCGCAATCGTATATTCATAGGACTGCATGTCCTTGGGCGTAGTCGTAGGTCGGAACTCATGCACTCAAGGACTTGTCGAAATATTCGAGGCCACAGACGTAGGGCGAACCATGATGTTTCGGCATCCCTATGTATGTCTTGAGGCTCTTTTACTGTGTCCTGTGACTAAACAATGCAATGATACCAGCTGCGAGTCAACATCTGCATATAGCCGCTTTCTCGAAGGACACAATATGCAGTTGATGGTATGATTTGTGGGCAACAATAGGCGTAAGGTTGAAAGAGCCAATCCGTTGCAGGACTCCGTGGTCTCTTTTCATTACCATAGCATATCTCAGACCAAAACTAAGGCTCCATGGATATTGATGCATCATAGGGTATTGGCTGGCCCGGGTATTGTTGGTCAGCGTGAATTATAACCACACCACTCGAATTATTCCCTTTTACAGGCTTAACAACTTCCAGCTAATAACTCATGAGCTTTCAAACCCCCAAAACTAGATGGGAACTACGGATTATGTTGTCTCATTACACAAGCGAGCATTCCACCATTTTGGGTGGAGGACCTTGAGCATCGGGGATACGGACTGTGAATCCCGCTCGGAAGACACTATGTTTACATGGAGATATGAGACATTTTTGAAGAGATCTGTTTGTGAGTTAATGTCTTGATCCTTGAGAAAGGCAGAACTTGATAGAATTGTTCAAAGAATAGTGGTACTCCTGTCAGCTAAGGATGCTCAGTCAGAAAAATGAAGATTCTGCTACTATCGATAGATGAATGCGTAATTCGAACTACTATTTCTATATCAAAAGCATCTTATAGATAACATAGAGGTCATCTAAAGCTTATATATCGAAATAGAAGTCGTTGTCCTTCAAGCTTGAAAGATCTATTGAGTGAGGTTCGTTGACATCCAAATATGGCAGGTGCACGGGCCATATGCGGATCTGCCCAGACTTTCAGGTACGTACCTCCAGCAAAAATTCAGATCTACGAAATTTATCAAGCGAAACTTCATCAGCATCAAACTCATCAACCACAACCAAACATTTAATCACTTCCAATCAAAAATGTTTGCTGTTCCAGGATGGTCCGTCTCAGCGGACGGCCTCAAATCTGAAGCCCCCGGCAAAAACAATAGTAACAGCGCGCCCGGCAAAAAATCCAATAAGCGCAAGCGCAACAACAACAACAACGCTGCTGAGAATGTCACACCTTCAACTGTCGCTGATCTTTGGGAGTCCGTGATTGAGGGAAAGAAGACTGAGCAACCCAAGTCTGAAAAGGCTGCCAAGAGGCAGAAGAAGCAGAAGAAGGCTAAGGATGGTGAGGATGAGAAGCTGAAGGAGGGCGAGGAGACGAAGGAAGATAAGAAGGAGGGTGATGATGATTATGAGCAGCCCAAACCTAAGAAGGAGAAGAAGGACAAAAAGCAGAAGCAAAAGCAGAAGTCTACCGAGGACTCAACAGAAACCAACACTTCACCAGCAAAGGACGTCGTCGCAAAGACAGCACCTCAGCCTCCCGCTCCTCCCAAGCTCACTCCCCTACAAGCTTCGATGAGAGAGAAGCTCATCTCAGCTCGATTCCGCCACCTCAACGAGACACTCTACACCCGTCCCTCTGAAGAAGCTTTCAATCTATTCGATGAGTCCCCCGAGATGTTCGACGAGTACCATGAAGGTTTTCGTCGCCAGGTCAAGGTCTGGCCTGAGAACCCCGTCGACAGCTTCCTCAAAGATATTCGCGCACGCGGCAAGGTTCGCCAACAAGGCAAAGGCAGACCTGGAGCCCCTCCTACTCCTTTGGCTAAGACACCGCTACCTCGTACGCAACAGGAGTGTACTATTGCTGATCTTGGCTGTGGTGATGCTCGTCTCGCGGAGGCTCTTCAGTCAGATGGCAAAAAACTCAAAGTCAATGTCAAAAGCTACGATCTCCAGAGCCCAAGTCCCCTAGTCACCAAGGCTGATATCGCCAATCTGCCTCTTGCTGACGGTTCCGTCAACGTTGCTGTCTTTTGTCTCGCTCTTATGGGCACCAACTGGGTCGATTTCATCGAGGAGGCCTACCGTATTCTCCACTGGAAGGGTGAGCTCTGGGTTGCTGAGATCAAGAGCCGTTTTGGTCCCATCCGAAATAAGAACGCCCCCGTTACCCACAGTGTTGGTAACCGCAAGAAGAACGCAATGGCTGGCAAGAAAGGCAAAAAGGGCGCTGATAACGATGCCGAGCATGATGAGGATCTGGCCGTAGAGGTCGACGGTATGGATGATCGCCGCCGTGAGACAGACGTATCAGCGTTCGTCGAGGTGCTCAGGTCACGCGGTTTTGTTCTTCAGGGAGATAGAGAGGCGATCGATTTGTCCAACAAGATGTTTGTCAAGATGCACTTCATCAAAGGAGCATCGCCCACAAAGGGAAAGCATGTCAAGGAGCAGGAGGCTCCCAAGGGTAAGAGGGGCATCATCCGCAGGATAGATCCCATCGATGAGCAGCCAGAATTTAACGAAGCTTCTGTTTTGAAGCCTTGCGTCTATAAGATCCGGTAAATTTAACCAGCAGAGAGAGGGGATGGTTTCATAGATTAGTTACTGCGATGAGCAATACCCGCACCAAAAGCTGATGAGCAATTTGTACTTCATAACTACGTTTAATCCTTGTATCTTAATACTCCAAAGCATCATGCCGCATTATAGCGAAATGGTCATGCCGGTGCCCTAACCATCCCATCCCATTTGTAGACAATGAAATCTTTCTATCCGCCCGCTAAAACACGGGATAGATGGATACTCATCTATCATTACGATCCTCCATGTTATTGATTTTTATCTTTCCATGTCATCATCCAGTGTGAGGTAGTGTTCACGCCACTAAAAGAAAATCAACCCAGCAGCAACATCCGGATCGCCCTCTGCGGCCTGGAGGGCCTGAATAGCTTGCTCACGAGTGGCACCCATCGAGATAAGGCTTTCGATCGCTTGTGGAGAGATGTTTGTTGTTGTCGGAGCAGACTGTGCAGCAGGAGGCGCTTGGGGTGCGGAGGGGGCGGGAGCTGCAGCTGCAGCAGGGGATGGTGCAGACTGAGCGGCTTGCGGTCTGGCAGGGATCTGCTGTTGGTGCTGGCCAGGAGGCACAACGGCTCCGGTACGTTGTCCGATTGCTGTGCCATCGGGACCAGGCAAAGTTGGTTCCTGTGCAGCCGCCTCCTCTTCCGCCTTGGGGATCTCGGCCTCTCCCAAGAAGGGGATCATTTCACCTTGGATAATGAGCTTGTCTCTAGCAAGATCAATAGTGGCCTGGTGTCGTTTCAACATGTCGAGACCAAGCAAGAGGTCAACTGATCGGCCCTCCATGACAGTAAAGCTGCAGGGGAGGAACAGGTTTCCGATTTTGATCTGGGCAGAATGAACACGGCCGATAATTCTTGCTGTTCCGACACCGTGAGCTACACCAGCAAATCGAGTATCGATCAGTCTCATTATGCCACAAGCCTCAGCACACGAGGGAGACATGATAGTGGCTTGAGCACCGGAGTCAACAAACGCCTTGACTGGATGACCATTGACCTCAACATCGACGTAGAGCATGTGAACTCTTCCAAAAACTAGGTTCGAATGGTGTCAATATTGCAGTTCATAGTTGGCATTTCAAGAACTTACCTTCGGGGTTGTGTTCCATAGCATTTTGCAAGTTCTCCATAACTCGCTCCTGTCGGATCATCTCCTCAATCTTTCTCTGGTTCTCAACGTTGAAAGGGTCATCGTTCAGTCTCTCGATCTCCCGTTGTCGTTCCTGGCGCTCGCGTTGCTCTCGATTCTGGCTGTCATGGAAGATTTGTGCAAAACGAGCAGGGTTGTCAACTGCGGCAGCCAGTTCTGGGTGTTGTGACTGTAGCTGTTGTCTCAGGGCAGGCTGGCCAAGAATCTGAAGGCGGATGAGCTCAGGGTCTTGCTCGTTTTGGGCCGGTCTCCTAGGCTGAGGGCGTCGAGCTTGTTCGGGTACACCAGTACTTCCTCGCATATCTCTGACGTGTACGGCCAACATCTCTCCATCCACAATCTGCAGCTGCTCCATAGTCTGGGTATCATCCGAAATTAGGCGGCCGTTGTGGTAGATGTGCTGTGAGGTTGGAGGAACAGTTGATTCTGCCTGAATAGACTCGCGAAGGGTAGCGAGTGTCATGTCGGGAAAGATCTCGAGGGTGAGCAGGCTATCCTGCTCCCCAGCCTGGGGGTTGAATATGTTAAGGGTGATGCGCCTGTTGCCAGTTAGCATCCAATAGCCGAAGATGACGTAAATATGTCCTGGGAGTGGACTAACATTGTGGTGTCTGTTGTTGCTCGTCTGATATTTTTCGTGTGTATGTTTGAAATGTTTAAGTTTGGGCCAGAGAGGACGAAAGAATATCGTCGAGGGTTCTCAAGAAAGTGGCTGGTCGTGAGAAGAGAGGAGTAGGCGTGGCCACGAGGGTGGCTAAGAAAAGAAAGCCCAGACAACTAGCTACCTACTAGGTAAACAGAAGACTGTAACAGCTCCTGAGGTAAGGTACCCACTAGGGATCTTCAAAAATAGGAGCCCAAAGTGCCTAAGAAAAGCAAGTTGATGTGGTAAGCAATAAGTCGAAGAAGATTGAAGAAGGTTGAAGTGAAAATTATCGTGAATTTAGTGCGCGAGGTTGGTTGGTGTAAAAAAAAGATCGGAGAGGAAAGAACAGATGAAGATGGAGATAGATGCAGGTGCAGGCAGTTGCACATAAAGTTCAAAGCAAGCTACTGGCTAATGTTGGAGCTATTGGAGGGGCCGCTGCCGCTGCCGCTTCCGCCGGAGGGGTAGTTATGCTGCTTGGTGCTTAATAAAGAGCAACTGTAGCTCCGGACAACCGCAAGAATTATAAGGGATCATTCAGCTTCTCACAATGGTTTCATATGTTGTCACAAGAACAAGGAGTTTTTCTTATGGCTTACCCCAAATAAGGGTAATGGTACACAGGTATACAGTTGCTTTGCGGTTCATCGTACCTGTAACAGTACCTACCAGTCATCGACTTACATCATATTGCACCCCTCCATTCTGCCGTACCATAGCTCGGGCCAAGAAGGCCATCAGCCAACCAAGTTCCATATAATAAGAGCAATCTTGACATGGATATTCAAGTTTCTCTTACGGTTACCTCAAAACCCCAATCTCAATCCTTCTGACCAGATATTTCTTGTTTTCGCAGTCAGCGGGCTTGCATTGTATCCCTCATGTACCGCTAGGCACAACTGCACATACGCACGCTCACAATCAAGGACCACGCAGCTGCTGGAAGCCGACGGAAGCCTATGGATGCTTACTACAGTTCGGTTCGGACATGATTGCGGAGAACCAGGCGCCATTGACGATGACGAATGAGTGCTCTTCATGCAGCCGGCAAAGGGGACGGAGCACTCTATAGGTCATGGAGTCGTGACCAAGGGGACGCAATAAAATATAGCACATCTATCCTAAGTGACAAAAAGACTTAGGTAAGGTTCGTATATATGCAGCAGGCCTTAGACTAACCCTTTTTGACACCTCATTCAAGCAAGGTCTGCAGTTTTCTTGCTCCCTGAGAGTGACATATCCTTACAGATGCTACTGTATGTACAGCACTACGCCCAGGTTCCTTGCCCTCGCAGATCCAGCATTGGTAACCATATCGGGCGAAATGCAACGATTTTATTCCAAAGAAGGCATCATGCATTGGCCCCTTGGTCTACATACATAACTAAACCTCAACCGCTCCTGTGATATTGAAGGCCTCACTGGGGAGAGAACGTGGGATATGCTTTCACTATTTCGTGGCATGCCAGGATAAAGGAACCCGGGATTGCATGCGGCTGCTGCCGTTTCAGGGACCCCCCAACTGCTGATCGTCTTGGTTACAGCAACAGGGAGGTCGTCCCGGGGAGGCACAGAATGATCTCCTGCAGGACTGCCACCTAGAGGCACAGAAAGGCACCCTTGGTTTGAATATGCATGCTATAGGCTTGCTGTTCCGGTGTCCCGTTGTCTGGGCCAAGCAAGCTTTTTCCATTGTTAGGGCCGTTAGTAAGGTTTCATCATGGTTATCGTGAACTGATTGACGTTGAGGTGAAGTTGGGAACTTTATTTAATTATCTAGACCCATGGCAGTCACGGTCTAAGATTTCATACGAGGTACAATATTCTTAGCCGCCATGTTTCTGTACTCTTGTTACCTGACCGTTGTTAAAATTCCGAATTAACACAATATCAATGATTATCGTCGTAGATAAGTCTGTTAAAAAGCTTAACAACAACCTTGTCCACCATTGACTAATTGTTGGGTGTTGGTCTTGGTACTCAGACTACCCTAGACATCTGATATGGCATCTCCCTACAATCACCACATTGATGAGTTCCTTCTTAATATTTAATGTACTGGTTGCTTGACCCATTTTCATCTGCAATTTGCCGTGACTTCCTAATCTGTTTGCTCTCCTTTGTTGAGGTCACGCGACTTTGATATGTCATGTGCCAGACCCAAGCTACCACTGGCGATGGAGACGGACGGAACAAGCTCTCCCCGCTCGTGAACCCATCCGGACGAGAGTGGTAAAGTTGGGAAAAGACAGTTTTTGAAGGTCAGTTCGACACTATTTTTACTATTTATGACATCGTTAACAGTTGTACAGCACTCCCACAAGCTCTGGAACCAACTGTCACAACGCCCTGAAGCCATTGTCACCTATACACACCGATTGAAACTGGCTCCATTCCGGCGCCGGCCTCACTGCATCATCCGATCGCTCGGCATTCGTGGGTCCACCAGAAGTTTGAATGGGCAAACAGGATACCTAAACCCGTCGTCCCATGACGTTTCATTCACTGCCAAACGAGTCTGAGTCTCTCTGTGTGATTCAGTAATCAAAAACTCACCCGATTTTGAGCCAAACGAGGTACAAACCTCCTCAACGGTTCACACCTGAAGACGCCTGTGCCTCATACCAACGCTCAATGTGCACGGGTGAGCTTTAATTCCTCTCGTCGCATCATAATCATATCATCAAAAGACAACGTCAAATTCGCAATATAATCTCAACACAAGCGCTATCGACGAAACAGAAAGATCTTCTGCGACAGCTCTCACTACTCGAAAAGGCCCACAAATCTTACCTGCAGCTTTGTTCTAACGACCGACTTATACTGAGGTAGTACCTCTAGTAACCATCACCGGCTCAGGACCCCTTCAGGGCTCACCTTTCAACGTGGCAACCGAAACTCAAACCCTCATGGGAAGCATGGAAAAGAAGAAGAACAATGAATTCGCTTCTGCCGCCAGAGATATGATCTTCTCTGGCGGCGTGTTCGAAAACTTGGAGAACGACGATTCTGATGGCGCCATCGACGACGGAGACGCAGATGAGGACATGGTCAATTCAAAAAGGAACTTCTGTCAAATGAGAATCCAGAAGAGGAACTCAGAAGCTGGCCTTCTGAAGAAGGTCATTCCTTTTCACTGGGCTCCTATGCTCTCGCCCCTGACCGAGAACGATATCGATACATGCGTTACTCTTGAAAATGTCGCACTTTCAGAAGCGAGGTATAGATCAACACGTGAAAAGGCAGGTCATAATATATGGGTACCAATTCGTTGTTTGGAGGGCGATGGGACCCCGAGCTCAGGTCAGATTTGCTAACTAGCAAAACAGATCGAATATCGTATTCGGAAATCAGGAGTCTGCTACGGCCTGTTCAATACCGTGAGGCCAAGCGATGTTAAGAAGATCTCTCTCACAACCATGCAACACAGCCGGCCCGTTGAGTCAGGACGATGCGATGGAGCCAAACATGTCATGTTTGCGCACGTCCTTGCTACACTTGGAACCCACCCAGTCGTAACTGATGCCGATATGGCCATGCCCGAGAACTGGAGAGACTCGAAAGCAAGCAAAGGCTCACCTCTAGGCCATCAATCTTCAGGGAGGACAATCTGTCTCCATTCGTTCATCGTGTGCCCAGAGGTCCAGGGAGTTGGCATCGGGAAAACAGTGATGAAGTCATATCTCGAGCTTATGAATGCATCTGGAATGGCTGATCGAGTTGCCATAATTTGCCAACCGGTAAGCAACCATAGTTGACACCTGAAATCTGCGTCAAGCTAACATGTCAAAGTACGCGATCCAATTCTACAAGTGCTTTGGATTCAAAGACCTTGGCCCAAGCACAGAAGCCCTTGCTGGTCAAGGCTGGCATGCCATGGTAAGTAATACCTCTATGACATAAACTGAAAGCCACTGACATATGACTAGGTGCTTGAACTCCGTGGTCCTAAGAGAAAGACCAAGGAGGAGCCTACACGGAGGAACAAGGAAGGGGATTCTCCAACATCCAAGGCGAAGAAATCGCCATCATAGACTTTTACAGGCTTGTTGCCAGCATTTTTTTTGGCAGTTGATCAATGAGTCTCCTCTCAGGAAGCACCTGTTGCTTCATCCCACTTCGCATTACCAAGATATCACCAGAGTAGCCGCATCATCGAAAATAATGAGATAGCTGGTCTATAAAAACCGCATTTGCGTGTTGTATTTGTTTTTCTTAATTCCCATTTCGTCTATTTTGTGGCCCTTTGATATCATAACCTCATTCGTTCAACCCCATTTTCTTTTCTTCCATACGGTACTTAGTCGCTGGCCTTGTACTTGAGACGGTACTCCTCAGTTCGCTTGATATCGTCCTCTGAAGCAAAGCTCTTCATCCCAGCAATGATATCATCGAGGGTCAGGATAGCGAAGATAGGAATGCCATACTCCTTTCGCAACTCGCCAATGGCACTGGGGCCAGGCTTGGACTCATCGCCATCGGTAGCAGGGAGCTTCTCCATGCGGTCGAGGGCAACGACAATACCAACAACGATACCACCCTCCTTTCGGATCTTGTCAATAGCCTCTCGCTTGGCAGTTCCAGCAGTGATGACATCGTCAACGATGAGAATCTTCTTTCCCTTCAAAGGCGCACCGACAATGTTACCGCCCTCGCCGTGGTCCTTGGCCTCCTTGCGATCGAAAGAGTAAGAAACACGGTCGAGGTTCTCAGGGGCGATCTCGCCGAGCTTGACAGCAATGGAGGAAGCAAGAGGAATGCCCTTGTAAGCGGGACCAAAGATGATGTCGAAGTCAAGGCCAGTCTCTTGCTGAGCCTCAGAGATAGACTTGGCAAAAGCAGTGGCAATAGCGCCGGCGAGACGGGCAGTGTGGAAGAGGCCGGCGTTGAAGAAGTAGGGTGAGATGCGCTTTGACTTGAGCTCGAAGCTGCCAAACTTGAGGATCTCGCCAGCGATGGCGGCCTCCAAGAATTCTTGCTTGTAGGGGGCGAGTTGAGAAGACATGATTATTTATGTGGTTATCTGAATTGGTATGAAGTCAAGATTGGGAGTGAATATTTCTAAAGCAAAGTTTGCGATCCCCTCTTGCAGGTCTCTCAGTGGTGTTGAGCCCGGAGCCGGCCTTGGACCCTTCGGGTGGTTCAATGTATGGCGGCGGGGTTGAGGTGGGGGGAGATGCAGATAAAGAAGTACCATAAAAAAGTTCGGTTAGCAGAGAGCATATGGGAACGAGTATATCAACACAGGGTATTTATACTCTACATAATAGAACTACGTGTCAATGAACAATCACTTAAGGAATCAATGACTAGGTATGTAGAAACAGACTATATCCTTTCAAGCCAGTATCAACTTCTCTAGAACTGAGACTGCCAAGTCCATCACACAAAAAAGTGACTTGTTCCTTATCGATAAGAAATCAGACTGACCGCCACGACCCACTAAGAAAAAATATTCGATCCAACTAAATTTTGCCATCTCTGATACCTCTTCTTCGAGCGACGAGCGACACTTTCTCTCCCCGTCCGTCTCTATCCTTTTTGATACCCCCCAAACAAATCCAGCTCCAAAAATACCAGATCGCCCAAGATGAAGACGACCTGGAAGGACATCCCCCCGGTGCCTACTCAGCAGGAGTTTCTGGATATTGTTCTGAGCCGGACCCAGCGCAAGCTGCCAACGCAGATTCGCGCCGGTTTCAAGATCAGCCGTATTCGAGGTTTGTGACTTTTGTCTCACCACAACCAGAATCGCAATAGATCACTAACATAGACTCCAACAGCTTTCTACACTCGAAAGGTCAAGTTCACACAAGAGACCTTTTCAGAGAAGTTCGGCGCCATCCTCGAGAGTTTCCCTCGTCTGCAGGACATCCATCCTTTCCACAAGGATCTCCTCAACACCCTCTACGATGCCGACCATTTCAGAATCGCCCTCGGTCAGATGTCCACCGCCAAGCATCTGATTGAGACCATCTCCCGCGATTATGTCCGTCTCCTCAAGTACGGCCAGTCTCTGTTCCAGTGCAAGCAGCTCAAGAGGGCCGCTCTGGGTCGCATGGCCACCCTCATTAAGCGACTCAAGGACCCTCTTATGTACCTCGATCAGGTCCGCCAGCATCTCGGCCGTCTGCCTTCGATCGACCCCAACACTCGAACACTGCTTATCTGCGGTTACCCCAACGTCGGAAAGTCTAGTTTCCTCAAGAGCGTTACTCGTGCCGATGTCGACGTTCAGCCCTATGCTTTCACCACAAAGAGTCTGTTTGTCGGTCACTTCGACTACAAGTATCTTCGCTTCCAGGCCATCGATACCCCCGGTATTTTGGATCACCCTCTTGAGGAGATGAACACCATTGAGATGCAAAGTATCACCGCCATTGCCCATTTGAGATCCGCCATTATGTACTTTATGGATCTTTCAGAGCAGTGCGGATACACAGTTAGCGCCCAGATTGCTCTCTTCAAGAGCATCAAGCCTCTGTTCTCCAACAAGCTTGTCTTCGTTGTTATCAACAAGATTGATGTCACCCGACCTGAGGACCTTGAGCCCGAGGTTCAGGCTGAGCTCCAAAGCATTCTCAAGTCGGGTGAGGTCGAGATGCTCCAATTGTCCTGCAACACTCAGGAGGGTGTTCAAGAGGTCAAGAACGCTGCTTGCGAGCGCTTGATCGCTGAGCGTGTTAACCAGAAGCTCAAGGCTGGTACCAACAACAGCGGAAACATCGGTGGCCGTCTGGCTGATGTTATGTCCCGTATCCACGTTGCTCAGCCCATGGGTGGTCAGACTCTTGAGACTTTCATCCCCGAGGGTGTCAAGGACCGCAAGAAGTATGACAAGACCGACCCCGAGCGCCGAAGACTCGCTCGTGATGAGGAGGAGGAGAACGGTGGTGCTGGTGTCTTCAACGTCGACATGAAGGCCGACTACATGCTCGCCAACCCCGAGTGGAAGTACGACAAGATCCCCGAGATCTACGATGGCAAGAACGTCTACGACTTTATCGATCCCGATATTGAGGCTAAGCTTCAGGCTCTTGAGGAAGAGGAGGAGAAGCTCGAGGCTGAGGGCTTCTACGAGTCTGATGAGGATATTGAGGATGACGAGGAGGCTGAGGTCATGCGCAAGGCCGAGCTGATCCGCGAGAAGCAGCAGCTCATCCGCAACGAGGCCCGCATGAAGAAGCGTCTCAAGAACCAGGCCATCATCCCTCGCAAGCAGATGAAGAAGCCCCTCTCTGAGTTCGAGGATGCCCTCGACCAACTCGGTGTCGACACCACCGATATTGCCGAGCGTGCTCGCTCAAAGTCTCGTCCTCGTGGCCGTTCCACATCTCGCATGGGCACCGAGGACCCCGATGCCATGGATGTCGACGGTGGTCGCAGCAGCACTCCCCGCGAGCGTATGCGCTCTATGAGCCGACCTCGAAGCCGTGCTCCTACTGCCAGCCGCCGCGACGATGGTGTCACAGACGAGGCTACTCGATCCAAGGCCGATCGTATCGCCAGGCTCAACCAGAAGCGCATGAACCGCATGGCCCGACAGGGAGAGGGCGATCGACACACGACCGCTTCCATCACCAAGCACTTGGTAAGTTTTATTCTCATCCATATTTATCTCAGAACCGTAGCTAACACATCACTTTCAGGTCGTCGGAAAGCGTGGTATGGGCAAGACAAACCGCAGATAGAGAGCCAACACCAGGCTTCCCTTTCTTCCACATTTGGTTGTCTTTCTCTCTTTTCCGGCATATTTTCGCGGGCTGTGGGTTTGCCTGGGAGTTTGGGCGCATAGGAAAATGGATTGCGATTCCTTCGCTGCGTACGTACGTGCTTGACAAGAAAAAAATAGCTTGCGTGTCGCGTTGTTGCTTGGGATGAAGAAGCTCTGTCCGAGTTCAGCTAGATAGTAGATATCACGGCGCCTCCTTGAGAAGTACTAGAAAAGGGGCTGCCAAACTTTTCTTTCTTTCTCTTTTAACAGATCATGATTTATGAAGCATATAAAAGTTTCAGTCAAATTTCATATTATCCACCCAAAATATTATATTTGTGTATACAGTTCAACAATATTCATTTGAGTTGTCGTGTGAGATGCTATCGAAAGAGGTATAATGAGATTGTGCCCAAGACGCACCATCGGTATCGGCCAATCTTCTGAAAAAGCAAAACAATCCTCCTACCCTGCCGGCTCTGTTACAGTGGTGTGGCCTTGTTACTCTTTTATCCTATTTGCTAGGAAGGTCGCTGAGATTCTTTACTGCTCCTCGGCAACCTGGATACCATCCCTCAAACCCTCAACCTTGAGCTCCTCGCCGGTGGCGCGGCGGTAGATGTCCTTGACGTCGTCGGTGGTAGTCTCGAAGTGGCTGGTGGCATCGTAGCTCTTGGAGATGAAGATGTTGTCCTTGGTACCATCCTCAAGAGGCTCGTAGATGGGAATAGGGGGACCCTAGAGATTGTTAGCGTGTATCTTAGTATTTCAACCCAGGTAACGTACCATGAACTGCTCCTCAATCTTGCCAAGGCGGTCGAGACCAGCTTGGAGCTCGACGTGGTGGTTAGCTGATGTCTCGGCAATAGTCGAGACAATAGCGATCCAGTAGCCCTTGGGGCAGACGTTGTGAGCAGAAGAAACGCAAGCAATGTAGATGTCTAAAGACAAATGTCAGCAACTATGTATGATCATCATAATTAGAATAATTACCGTTCTTTCGGCCAACTTGAGACTGGGGAATGATGAGCTGGGCGGAATCGGCGTCGTTGGTACCAGCGAGAGGGTGCTTCAGAATGCAAATAGCTCGGAGGACGTGGCCGACAACCTTGGCCTTGTTGGGGAAGTAGGAAGGGTCACCGAGGATCATCTTGGCCTTGGTCTTGAACTTCATCTCCTCAACACCAGTCATGGTCGCCTCGATGCCCACAGCCTTGTCGCCCTCATACTGGATCTCGTCGATGTTGGTGTTGAGCATGTAAGTACCGCCGTAGATGGCAGACAGACGGGCGAAACCCTGGGGAAGCTCGCCAAGACCGTAGAGAGGGTAGATGTAAGGAGACTTTCCGTATCGAGCAACAGAGTTACCGTACAGGCGGATTCGCTGGATGGCCTCGGGAGCCTGGCCGGGGGTGGTGATGTAGTCGTCGGTGAGGTAGAGAGCCATGGCGTGACCAATGAAGTCCTTTGTGGTGGCCTCGAGGCCGAACTTGTCATAGACATCCTTCATGGTGCACTTGTTGATGTCCAGGCCTAGACAGAGGGTTATGGGTCAGCAAATTGTCTAATTTCGCAAGATTATCTTCTTTGCGCATCTCCTTAGAAAGCGTACCTTTGTGTGTCGCGGGGTCCTTGGGGTCGAAAGTGCCAACCCACTCAATGAAGGACTTCATGCGTCGCTTCTCGAAGATACCCATGAGGGGAGATCGCAGAGCCTCGGCGGCATCAGAGGGCACCTTGGCGACGGTAGCCTTGTTGGAGGCACCCTGCTGGACGTAGCTGCCAGCGACTTGCTTGAACTCGAGATATCGTGTGACATCGGTAGAGACGAGAATGTTGGTCAATTCGCCGGAGGACATGAGGAACTTGGGGACAAGGTCGATGTTCCAGTCGTTGAGGCGACCATATTGCTTCCAGGGCTCCTCGCCTTCGCGGAAGTTTCCGTACTTCTTGAAGAGCTGTATTCTGTTGTTAGATATCGGTCTGGCAAGATATAGACGGGGAGGTTTGGATAAGGGTTGCGTACAGTCTCGAGGTTCACGGAAGCTGCCTCACTGGGAAACAGTTAGCTTTTTGTTTATAGGAAAGTAATTGCATTTAGAAAGAGACTTACCCGCCATAGTGATCATTGCGGTCGATGTGGAGGACCTTCTTGCCCTTGACACTCAGAACACTGTTCAAGCACAATCAGCCATCACCGCCTTTACATGTGCTATACCGCCTTGCAGCTTGCGCAGGTCTGTAGCGCCCTTTGCGACACGACGAAGCGGTCAAAATCAATGCAGTTTGTCTTACCCAGAAAGAATACACTCGGTCAATCCTAGAAACAGTCAGCATCCGCTTGGGAATACAATAAAACACCAGCATCAAGCCAAAGCTCTCTGATGCGGGGATCCGCCTTGTGGTGGCAGAAACAGGCGAGGAGGGGAACAAGAACATACCGGTGCCCAGCACGATGACGTCGTATTCAGGAGCAATCTCATCCATGATGGCTATTCTCTGGTGTTGATATTCGATGAACCTTTAGGTAGAATGATAGAGAGATAGGGAGTATGAAGAGAAAGAGGCGGAATAGGATAAAATGGAAGCGAAGCGAGGAGGGCCGAGAAGCTTGAGGGGAGGTGCGGTGCTGTACGGTTGGCGGTTGCTTAGTGGCGGGGTCAGTCCCATTTACCTTTTACCTTACCTTTCCTTAGGGGATCAACTACAACTACAGCCTAGCTTCAGTGTGGGGACCTATTTATGGCTGGACCATTCGGTGAGTGTGAATATGGTTGACGCCTCTAACAACTAACGTCTTACCCAATTCATGCCATTCTAATCTCACATATTCTCGCCTACAATATCAAATTACATTAAGATGAAGACATACAACAAGTTTTGCTGCTGTTAGATAACCCATCACCCCCTAATTCCCCCTTCCATCGTGGTCCGCTTCATTATCAAATTTAGCTTAGCAGCCAGATCAATATAAGAGCCCCAGCCACGACCCCAGTATCATCAATGGTTTATTACTATTAGTATATTGAAGACAGGGTCTCTCGGTCGTATCTCCTTTCTTTGCCCCAACTGTTGACCTCCATGTTGTTACATCTACGTTTCTAGTTTCTACTCTTCTTGGTGGAGCGGCCCCTTTCATGAGGTAACCAGAGCTTGACTTATACGGTATCCAAGCTCATTACTGTGTTGGGATACGAAGTCAAAGAGTTTAATATGACTACAGCTCACCTACGCGCAAGATTGTCATTACGGCTTGAGTTTGTAATCTACGACGCTTGCTGCAACCAATCTTGATTCGTCATATGTATTCATGTCAACAACTCCTAGAGCTCATATGCTCGCATATACATGTTTGTTTCGTCTACTGTATCTTACATATCCTAGATGTACACGACGAATATGTCAACTTGTCTCTAACCAGGCATCATAAACCACCACCACCTCT
>NC_030987.1:3756624-3775905 GCF_000149955.1 Fusarium oxysporum f. sp. lycopersici 4287 | reverse complement strand
CCACCAAGAGCCACATCAAGGATGCGGGGAGAGATCCATCACCAGGAACACCGCTAGGGATGAAGTTGCTAACATCATCTTGGGCTCCACGTTTGGAGATCACCGCCGGTAGAACATGCGCCATCCATGGTTGTTTTGATGCTACTGCGTCACCAAGAGTTTCGGGTTTCAAGGGAAGTATAACAAAAAACAAAGTTATGATACGTAGGAAACACATATGACATATTTCAAACCTTCACGGACACATAATTACCGCACCATCAGGAAATGAACGACAAACCTTGATGTCAAGAGAAGGAACTCACCAAGTGCAGTGAAACCACCCTATACCACAGACTTCAAAAAGTCAATCTGCCATGGACAAGCCAGCACCAGCTCTTTGCGTTCGCGATGTTACCTTCAGGGTAGATCTGCACCTGGCATAACATATGGCACTTGCGCTTGGCTACTGTACGATAGCCTGCAAGCGTCTTGTTTCGGTACTTTACACGTGTGCATGTCTTTCGTGTCCCTCGAGGACACGCACGCATCCGTCCATCATCTCATTTTACGGGACTTTTATTCACGCGTTCGCCAGAATCACAAATGAACGAACAGATTTACGCTATCAGAGCGGCTCCGAATAGCAGTACTGTGGTGTACATACCGTACGCAGACAGGAGGGGGTTGCAGTCAATGTCTCGGCGGCGTGGGGGTTCACACTACATCCTTGACCATCCTTCGTAAATTCATAATGCCTGATTCAGGGATTCAGGGTCATGCTGGACAAGCTAGAAAGCCATGCAAGTCAGAAGGGCAGACAACCTTCGGGGGTGGTGAATGCAACTAACCACGCCAACCAAGGCTGCAACCTGTTAGCCGCTCGTCTGTGGAGTGCATATGGTGATTGACAAGGGAGGATCTGCCGTAATTATCGCGAGACAGCTGCTGTTGTCCGTCTTCACCATGAACTTTACCCTTTTCGTGCGAGTCGGATAAATGCTGCAATGCCGCGGCATCCTCCGTCCCGCGACATGCAACATGCAATTCACAAGATCCCGCACTCTGTCTGTCGTCATATTTTCGTCGCCAGATCAGAACATGAGAGCGAGTTGATCCCTGTACTGGGTACTCTGAAGCTTCTCAGCGCGCTGAGCGCAGGGCAAGTGCACGATATTCTAGAGGTACCGTGCTCAAGTCACATGAGTATGAGAAGCGTTTCAACATAGCTCAATAGCTCTCGTTCAGACAAACGGATAATGGTAAGCCAAGAATGACTGTCATGCTGTTGCTGGCTCAGCGGTTTGGAACATATCAGAAGCTCAACCAGTCCGTATCACACCTAATCGAGCACCGAGTCGAACCACAAAGATGAACCAACACCAGGCGTCATCATTGTAAGGTTGCAGTTTCTCTCGGATTCAAAACAGTAACAGTTACAAGACCATCACAATGCGAGGTAAGTTTGCCGAATCAACACTCACTCCCTTGCCTCCCTCAGTACAGTAAACGCACAGTACTCGATAATTCCGTCAAATAGCGAATGGTTTGTGATGGCGTCTTGAACTAAAACACACGCTTGCTAGGAGTAGCCAAGTGCTGGTGGGGGGCCTCGTGGTGAACGGGACACCATGGATAAACTAGCCAGCCATGCCTGTCCGGTAAGGTTCCGCACTATCACCACCTAGTGAACAGCGCCGGCGGTGATGGTGGTGGTGATGGTGATGCGAGAAGTGTTGTTGGATGCAGAATGTGAAAGTTTGTGACGTAAAAGACTGTTATGGGTGGTTGTGTGGTTGGGAACCATCTTAACACTGGCTCAATTCCAACCCCTTCAATTGGTCTGCTCGTCACGAGAAAAAGGGTTGGGAGCACATTTGTGAATTCCGCACTCGCCCTCGCCCAAAACATTCTGTGTTTTGATGGCTGATCACTAGACTGGTCTAGGGCAGACCTTAATGTGAGGGATATACATTGTGATGATTTCTTTTGCGCTCATCACGATGTCAAGAATTTCGAAGTTCCGAAACTAAATGATTCTGACTCGTGCAGGCGTGTACCTACAGTACTGTATTGTGTATGCACGTCCAGCATTGTAGGAATAGTGTAAATCCTGACCAATCCTGATCAACGGTGATGGGCCGTCCTTGTTTGAAGAGGAAAGCGTTGAGTAGATTGCAGGGAGTCGAATGAGTTACATGCACAACAAGGTTGGCGACTTGCTGTCAACTTGTGGTGTCGAGATGAAGCCATCACGACGTGCATTGCCTTATATTGTGTGTCCAGATCGTTGTGGCTTCTTACGGGTCTCCAAGCTCCTCATGGAGCGGGAAGGGACCCCGTAGAAGAAGCTTGGTGCGTTGAGGCTCAACATCCTCTGTACGGCACCATCAGCGGCAGTTTATGCCTCCACCAGTCCCGCTTCTCCAACGATTGCCGAACATGGCACTGGATTGGTGTGGTGCATTGAAGCTTTGAGTGTGAGTGTACGTGAGATGTGCTTGGCTGGCTTGAATCACACTCAAGGAGATAATATCGGCGATCCCAAACAGCCATTTCAATCAAGTTGCTAGCCCCTGTATTCACTAAGCTGCGCGATTGTTTCGAAAGTGAAGCTCAATCATCAGAGATTGTCTCCATTCCTTCTTCAAATGTCCGAAGCATTGGGAATCCTGGCCGTGCATGTCAGCGACTAAGAATCTATCGGGTATCCCAATGAAGTAGTTCCGATATCTGAACAGGGATTTTCCATCAAGGTGTGCCTCTTCCGGACTTAAGCTGAGAAAGGCGAGCATTAACTTATCCATTCCCTACCAGATTAAGCCCCCTTTAGCGACCTTTGCTTAGGCCCGTGATGACATCTTAACATTGCTGCCGACGACACCCGCTTTAACCTGATTAATAACCACGGGAATAAATGCCCAAACCGTTTTATGATTTTATTGACTATACCATTTGTCAACCATCAGCTGCAGTGTAGCAGTGCCTCGTCAGCCTGTACACTCTTAATATTTTTCTCAAGAGGAGGCTGAACTGTTATCAATAGTCTGATGTTAGAGCACAGTTAATTCTTGAACACAAAATAAAGTGTTGAGACTCCAGTAATAACGTTAGACCAGGAGTTGAGCAGAGTGGAGTACACGATACTGTTCTCGGACAGCAAAGCCCAGAACAGGGGCATGTGTGATATTTCGAGTCGGTGAAGTTTCGGGGAAAAAAAGTGAGAAAGAAAATGGACGTCATCACCAGTCATGACAGCGAGGGATAAGCGTTCTGTGAGACAAGGCCGTGCCCAGTACTGTTTAGGAGTCTGGAGTGATAACTGGCCCTGCAACGAGTTTGATATGAATTGCGTAATAATTGCCAATAATTCTTGCACTTTCAACACGACAATGATTTTTATGTATCAACGAGATTGATAACAGGAAAGGTATGTGACCCTTTTGACAACGATCTGGCAGTCGTGTTTTCCACAATGCTCCGGCCTTGACACATGTCTGGCATCCGCACCCATTCATTGCCTAAAGCGCGACGCCACCGAGGCAAGGGTAGGGTAGCTCTCAACCTCAGGGACATGGGCTCAAGATTCCTCCAAACCTCAACGAGCTAGCGTAACAGCACAGTCGTTCTCTCTTGTTGTTTCCCGGGAATGATACCTGCTTGTCTCTCGGTGTTCCCGCTCCCTATGGTCTTCTCCAAGGTTCCTTCTTTGTTTCGAATTGGATGGTCATCGTCCGATCACGGAAAGGACTCGGGTTTCTAGGCAGCCAGATTTGGCGGCCGAGTGCCCGACTCCGAGAGGTGAGCCAGAAATGCTATGTTAACAAAGTCCTCGTGACGGACGATATGTTGTCGCATTGTCGCTGTTAAGCTAATAGCTACAAGATGCGAGGGTTCTTGATAGGCGAGCGTCAGCGGCTCAAAAGACGATGTTTTCTCCAACTATGGAGTCCGCCTCCTCACGGGAAGGACTCCACCATAACCTTCTGGAGCCAGAATCGAAGCCTTCAACTTCCCACCCTCGTCCTTCAGCAGATGCAATGGCGGGAAGATGAGGGGTTTTCAAGGGACCCTGCTCCACTGAGATCTGCTTTGGTGGGAACACCCGCTATGCTTGCGGGAGCCATTGAACGGTTGGCGTCGACAACAAGATGAGGGACCCTGGAACAACGTCTCGAGACGATGCTGTGTTAGCATTGGGTGCTGGTCAATGTGATTATAGGCGTGCCTGCATTTCCGGGACAGCTGAGTGCGTGACCAAGAAGTTCCTCTGGGCCGATGTCCGGCTTTGATTAAACCCAGGCGACTCTCCGATAGCGTTTCCTTTTTCCACGGACCATTGTCTCCAACGTCCCAGGAGTACCTTGTACTCTCGGCGAATTTTGCTTGCCTTCCTTTCCTTTTGTCCCCACCTTACTTTTTCTATTCTCTTGGCACGCCTCATCAGGACTGCAATAACCGCCAGGTCATCAAAAGTTGATTCTGTCATGCTCAAAACTTTGACTGAGTGATGCATTAGTCAAGTGATCACCGTGGTATGGACATTGCTCGTTCACTCACACAACTGAGCGGATTGAGCACTATGTTCGCATTCTGAGCAATGTCGTGTCAGCCTTGATTCAAGACCCTTGAATCAACAGGCTGGGGCTCGTTTTCGCTTGACTCGTGGATCCTGCATATCATCTTGGAAAACCGGCCTCTTCGAGTCACGAGCCGAATGTTGACCCATTTAGGCATATGGCTGGCCTCTAACCAGTTAGCTGGCCTAGGAAATTGTTGTCAAGTGTGTTTCGTAGTATGAGGCGGTATGTCGGAAAGCAGTATTACTAACTGAACAGAGTTGTTCATGCTTGTTGCCAAGACCCGACATGGCCAGCGTTATCAAGCTGCACGCGACAGGCATGCCTGTGATGGTCGTATTCTTTGTCACTGGGTTTTATCATGTTCATAACATGACCATGGCAAACCAACCATTGGTTATTGACCGATATGTCATTAAAATGAAAGAAGCAATTCGTCGTCCGGGTAATTGTGAGACAAAGGAAAATCTGGCATTGAGATCTGGACGTATTCAATAAACAGCAGTCTGACTTGTCTCAGCTTTCTAAGGGCGATTTCATCTTGACACTGGTTAGAGCAATATTAGGCAGTCGAGAAAAGCTATTCGTGAACACTAGCTCTGTAGCGTTCGGACTAGCCTCTACACTTGTTCACAAGATCAGGCAAAAAACGCAGGGAAAATTGTTAAAATGAGAAACGCTGCATGATCTGGTCGAGGAATCCCGGTGCGAACTCGGTGTCCGAGTCGTGTATGAGGTAATGCGGTGAGAGGACTTGAATTTGGTGTGAAGCATCGTGACCTTGGGTGTGCAGCGAGGCCGGCTACGACACCGGGAATCGAAAGACTAGTGTCAGGTATCGTGTACAAGGGACACACAAGCGCGTTATGCTTGCCAGGTAGCAAAACAATGCGTACCTGTTACGACATCACCCAACCTCCAGCATTCCCTGCAGACGCCCCCACCCCTGCGAGCAACTTGCCTTTTCAACCTATCGTGTGTACAGTATCGACCGTGCGAATCTGTGAACACAGGGCCGTTTGTGAAGTTGTTCGACGCGTCGTGCATCATCCTGGATGTGATTTTTGATAGCAGTGTTTCCCTGTCTGTGTTCAGGATCGCAAGATGAGAAGGATCGTTGCAAGTGCCGTCAGAACCCTGGACATTCAAAACGACGTAAAGGCGAAACTTGGTGTAAGAAAGATGTCAGTTCAGTGTCGCTGATGATGATGATATGGCAACTCAGTGGTTGTTACCAGACCTTTTATCATATGAGGCAAACTTTCAAGACAGTCTCTTAGTAGCTGATTGATTACAGCGATGTCGGACGGTGAGGCCGGTAGACTTGCGCCAACGGTGCCGGGCAATGCTTCAGTTACCTCGGCGCTGAGAGGTCTCTCGACAGCTGGGTGTTTCTCTTACAGGAGGAAGGTACCTGATGAGCGAGGGTTTGCATGTCGTAGACGCCTCGTCTGGCGCACTTTGTTCAAAAGTCCCGAATCAGTTTGGCGCTTTTATTCGTACGATACTGCACAGTAGATCGCACTCAGGAAGTGTGTCTAGTAGAGACGGCACGCAAGGTTTTTTCTTTCCCTTTCTTTCCCTTCTTGACGGCTGGCAAGCTGAATGATGCCCTCTTGGACTTAATTGGAGTCTTGCACTTCTAAAATCATTGCTGATGATTTAAACTGACACTGTTTGTTCCTATAGTCTACTCCAAGAACCTGTGGATACGACGAGGGTACCTTGCTTAGACTTGACATGGCAGCAAGTCGGTAAGTGACGAGTAAGTATCCGTCCGTAGATTTCACCGCAAACTGCCAGCGAAATGAATTACCTTAGCTAAGGTATTGAGCGAGCCCCGAATCTGGCGGCTTAGAGCGGCAATGGCATGGCACCTGCGCTAACATCCAAGTTGGACAGGCCAGAAATATCGCCGTAGACCCGATTTGATTCAGATTGAAGAAGGATGAGGGGCGTGTGAAGAGTAAAACGAAAAAAATTCGAACCATCCAAGCTAGAAAAGGAACAAATTTGACACTGCAAACAGTTGGCGGCCAGTATTGAAGCGTCTTCCTTGCTTGGCGCCGGCCTCGGTAACAGGTACTTCCGTCTTTACTCCGGTTACTGCTCCTGCTCTATCTTTTTCCGCCTGTAACTGGCAGGCACGTTACCGCAGCCGCGCTCTCACTGCCCTGATCTCAGTGTTCCCAGGCGAGAGCAAGTAGGAGGTACCTCGGGGTTTTCAGTATCTTCCTGCCTCCCGTAGGTCGTTGTTCCCTCGTCTTTCATCTTTCCTCGTTCTCTCGTTCTCCCGAAAATTTTTCCCTCACACAACTCACATACCATCATCGACTCTTCTTTGGACTCTTTAGATTTCGTGCATCTTCAAATACATTGCCAAAAACAATCACCTCAATTGTCGTGATATCTTGAAGTCGATTTGCGCGTCTGGCGCCTGGCCCCATCAAACACGACCGCGACCCGCGACCCTTTGTGCCTTTCCTCCAGATCCCAGCCGCCAGCTATTCAGATTGTGGTTCCTTTGCTTCGTTGTGGGCCCACTTCCCTTGACAACATTATCCACTTCCCACATCTCTTGCTGGTTCTTTACTTGCAACTGGGTTGGGAATTTGCGACCACGCGAGTACCGGCTTTATCTTACAATACATACTGTGCGTGCCGGCCAAGGCATTTTTACTAACGGTTCCGCGACTGGCAACTTTTCCTCCCTTCACTTCAGCTGCTGCTGTTGCTTTCCTTCGCCTTCGACCGCTCCTCGTGATTGCGTACTAAGCAAGACCGAAAAATTTACTTTAGTGCTGCTTCTGCATCGCTTTTTAATCCACACCCGCACCAACCCACTTCTTTTTTCTCTCCTTCACTCGCCTCTTCTTTTCACACCCACCCACTCTGAACCCACTCAACGTTACCCACCTTTTCAAAAACTGCCCTGACAGCTCGACCGTCTAGAGAGGAGACCGTGAGAGGAAAAAAAAAATAGTACTTAAAAAGGTTCGGGACCCAGTTCTCCACTCTGTGCACCCTCTCCAAACCACTACCTTCAAAGAGGGACCTGCCACGAGCCTCATCCTCCACCATCCGGGAACATCTTCTGCGGAGCTCTACAAGGCATTGCATTTGATATTGCTTTGCTTTCTCAAGTTTTGCAAACCACCTAGACCCCTCCTCTTTGTTCCTTTCTCCGCAAATCCTCGACTTGGACTTGTCATCCACCAAGGTCCATTGTACCCCGGGCAACTTTTTTTTTTTGCGTCGCGGTATTCTCAACACCACGACGATTGTCACGAGCTTCGCGTCTACCAAGAGTAGCATGGACGGTCCTCACTACCCCTCCAATGGTATAAACACGACTTCTTCTGGTCAGACTTATCCTTCACCAACCGCGATTTCTCCCAACCAACTTCAAACCGGCTCTCCTCTCCCTCAGACTCTGCCACCGCTGCAGCCTCCAACCTCGGCCATGCAGAACATGTACGGAAGCCACCCTCATACGCCGCGAACCCCAGGCACCCCGAACACGCCTGGGTCGGCCTCCAACATGCCTAGCTACCAGCAGCAGACATCGCAGCCCGCGAACCGTGCTGGTATTTACTCAATGGCCCAGAACCAATACCCTCCTCCCCAGGCCTATGGCACCTCTGCCATGATGCCCCAGGCGACCACTGCCGCGTCTCACCCACAGCCTATCGCGCCTGCTCCTGCTGGTGGTCGCGGTCCTCCTGTGCTGCGTCCTATGCCTCCTGGAGGCATCATGTCTCAACCTGGTGTTTCGTCGCCTTACGGTCCTGGTTCTCTTATGCAGCCCACTGCGGTGATGCCAGAGGGCGAACCTCCTACTCACGTTGTTGGCTCTCAGGGACGACGCGGAATCCTGCCCAGTGCTCCTGGACGGCCTGCTGCCCCAGCCGCTGGTACTGGCGCCAAGAACACCGTGATTCCTGTCAAGGACGCAGATGGCAAATTCCCTTGCCCTCACTGCACAAAGACTTACCTCCATGCCAAGCATCTTAAGCGCCACCTTCTGCGACGTGAGTAGAACGGCTTGTTGACACTGACAGATTTTACTGACATTCTTTTTCAGACACCGGTGATCGCCCTTACATGTGTGTTCTTTGCCGCGATACCTTCTCTCGAAGTGATATCCTGAAGCGTCATTTCCAAAAGTGCTCTATCCGCCGTGGCAACCCCACTGGAGCTAGTCACTTGTCGCACCCTCAGGCTCACGTTAAGAAGAACCAGCAGCAGGCTCAGAAGGCCGCCGGCCTCGCCCACGAGGGTGATCTCAACCACCTCAATGGCTTGAGCAACCTGCCCGCAGACAACATGGTCCACCCATTTGGCATGGTCCCAGTCTCGGATGGCATGAACAACATGGCCCAGGATCAGAGCCAACTCTCTCGATCCAGCTCGCTTGGTCGTCTCGACAACGGTAACAACGCTGACAGACGGAACATGAACGGTCAGGTCATGGGTGCTTCGCAGCCCTATGGCGCTGACCCCAACATGAACCAGCAGCAGATGACTGGCTACAGCATGCCTCCCGCTCAGAACGGACTGCCCATGTACGGCGGCTCCAACACAAACCCTCCATCTGGCCTTGATTGGTCTCAGATGTTCCAGGCTGGTGCGCATCAAACCTACGTCAACACATCTTTCAATCCTAATCTTGGACAGACTCAGAGCGGAATCAAACCCGAACCTAATGCCGGGCCCGGAACGACAGGCGCCAGCGCCAGCGCCAGCGACACCCTTTTGTCGAATATGGGAATGCAATCTCACCAAACCTCATACAATCTTCTTTCTGATCAGATCCTTAATTTCTTCTATCCTCCTAATCAAGCCATCGATCCCTCTAGCGCGGGGATGAATCTCTACTTCTCGCCTGACAACGTCAAGGACTTCTTGGACAAGTACACTCATTTCCACATCCACATGCCTTTCATTCATGTCGCGACGTTTAAGGTCATGGAGGCGTATACTGGCTTACTTGCAGGCATGTGTTGCATCGGCGCCTGTTACTCAGACAATGTCACCCCGTCTAATGTTCGCGAAATGATGGATTTTCTTGTCGTCGCACTTCAACGCGACTGCAAGATGATGTCTAATGCTGAACCTTTGACAGGGCAACCGAGTCACGCATCTCGGGCTGATATTGAAGAGCTTCAGGCTGTCTTGCTAACATGTATATTATTACTCTGGAATGGAAACCCTCAACAGAGAGAGCGGGCTCGACAGATCTACCCTTCTCTTGCAGCCAACGCCAGGCGACTGAATCTCTTCCAGTCATCACGGGACCCTGCTTCTCTGTCACCCCTTCACCAAATCGATTTTGACCGGAACACTTTTGATTTGCAGCAATGGAACTGGGATACTTGGGTTGATCAAGAGCGTCGGAATCGTCTAATGTTTGGCGTCTTTTTAATGGACGTTGCCATGGGACTTTACTTCAACTCTCAACCCTTGTTCGATGTTATGGAATTTCATCTACCTTTGCCTTGCGACGACACAGCTTGGGATGCGGACAATGCCGGGGACTGTGCTTCTGCGCTTGGCCTCAACGGCGATGTTGCCGCTCGCGATAAGAATCCTTATGGCACTCAGAGACCAAAGCAGCCTGAGATGGACTGGGCTCTCAAAGCTCTTCTGCACCCCTCGTATCAGATCCAACCTGGAAGCACCAACCTTTATGGAAAGTTTGTTCTCATCCATGGCATATTAGCTCTGATTCGGCGGGCTCAGATTGACGGCAATGCGGCTCAGCTGTCCAAATTTGGAACGCCTCCTCCCAATGATTGGATGACTCCAGCTGGCCACAATAGTGGACGGGGTACTCCTGTGGAGGGGGCGGCTGCCAACGTTGACCCACAAAGTCTGCAGGCACTTGTTATCGCTCTGAGCAAGTTCAAGAATAATTGGGATGCGGATATGGCCAATCAGTTCCCGCCAACATTGCCGGGATCTAGCAATCCTCGGCGGCACGGGTTCTCGCGAGATGGCATCCATTTCTATTGGCTTTCCAATTACCTGCTCAAGCACACGCAAGCGGCGGACTTACGGTTGTCGCCGGATGCCCGCTTTGTCCAAATTATCCAATTATTGAAGTCGGTGAAGTCGTGGGTGATGTCAGATGGCGCGAGCAGAGGAGAAGAATTAGGATCTGTTGGAGAGATTGATGATCAGTATGGAGCAATGGATCTCACATTAGAGATGGCAAAATTATTCAAACCACTTCCGCAAGTGGTGGAAGACGCTGGCACTGCGTCTGTCAAGACGGAGCTTGACTAAGGGACGGCAGTATGAATTTCTTACAGAACCAAAAAAAGTACTATAGGGGTGGGGGCTGCATCTGGAGGCGTTGCGCTGCATTCTGCTTTGTTTTCTTCATTTTCTTTGTTTCCTGGGTCACTGGGTTTCACCAATGTGATGGTCATCTCAAGGTAGACCGGATTGGCCTCACACATCCATGGTTGGCACCGTTGTGCAATGCATTTGTCGAGAATAGACGGGAAGAGGAGTTGTAACTGCATATTAGACTTTGATCAAGATAGAAAGGGAGGTCTAACCGGTTGACGGTCAACCGGTAGACCATCATGACTTGATGGCTTGGAGCAGGTTAATGATGTTTGCCTATATTTCTACTTGTGCCCCGTTGTGAAGTATTATGTGTTTGTTTCTGATGTAATGAGATCATTTCTTGACGCTGCTGCGCTTTGTTCGCTATCCTTTGCGAAACATTGCCCTTGGGAGACGTGTAGATATGGTTTATATATGTATTGCAAGCCTCTCAGTTCAGTTACCGTCTTTCTCGTTCTTGTCAACAGTGGTAATCTTTGGTGTGTATTTGTCCAGCTCAGCCTTGTCCTCTTCGGTCGGAGTCAAGCCAAGAGACTTCTCAAGTGGATCAGTCAACATGAGTCCTCCAGCACCCCAAGCGATGATTGCGATACCGACGCCGAGACGTGTCTTGGGTGAGAGGTTCTTGTAAGCCCTGGTTGTGTATGTAAGTCCTAGTGCTAGGGGCTACGGTTGAGGATGAGGCAACTTACTTGAGCATGATGGTTGATGTGATGATGGGAGAATGTGAACGAGAATAGTCAGTCACATGACCTGCCTTTCCTTTGACAATGACTGGCATCAGCACATAAGCTCAACAGTTTCCTGGAGGAAGACTCATACTTGAGGCGTAAGAGAAGCGACGAGGCGTATCGCAGTGAATCGGCGGATGAGAACTGGGATGAAAATAGGCTGAGGTTGATGTTTGATGCGGGAAAGAATGTGATAGGTTTACCGTGGGGCGTGGCAGTAGCTCAGCTCCGAGGGTCAAGACAGGACAAAATTGAAGCTGAACTCTCTTCATATTCTTGACATGAACATACACAAACAGAGCCGACATTTGACTACTTGTGAAAGAGTGATAGAGCAAACTGTTGATATTCCATAAGACTACACAAAACAACACAACACCAAAGCTTACGCGGAGGAAACAAATCATGGAGCATTACGAGCCAGTAGCATCGTCATCGTCATCGCAGCCCCGCCTTACACATCTCCCATACGAGCTCATCAACAACATCGCCGTCTTTCTACCGAGACAAGATTTCAAAAACTTCAGACTTTCATGTCAAAGGATTGCAGAATGCACAAAACTACTCCTTGCGTTACCCAATTTCGATGGTGATGGTGAACGACTTCACCATCTTTCCCTTGTACCGAGCTGCGCAAGGCGCATTCGCTCGGTCAAGTTCAACATGGCTCGCTTGGTTGAGGAAGAGGTCGAATACGCTACATCGCGAATCATCAACGCAGATGAACTGCATAGAGCCTGGGGCCCTTATCTTGAGACTCAAGATGTGTTCCTCGACCCAATCGCGCTGCCTCTTGACTTGGTAGTTCCAGCTATCATGAGGCTACCCAATCTTGATTCCGTGTGCTTGACTTGGACGCAGTGTCCTTGGCAAGATTATAGGGCAATTGACGATGTCTTTAGCTCGGAAGAATCTATGGAATTAGCTGGTGACGAGATCCTAGAGTCACAGCAAGCCATCTTGGATGCCCTACTCAGACGCAACGTACCACTCAAGAGTTTAACAATCGAGCCCATAATGCATCCGGACCTGAAGTTACCTTCCACGCTGGACCCAAGAGCATTAACAGTCTTTGGGTCGGTGACCCAGCTACACTTGCATCTGAAATACGACGTCATGTCCTTCAAGCCAGACCGCCTCGATTACTTCATCTCTTTGATGCCCAGCATCCGAGACCTAAAAGTCCACAACACTCCTGTCGAGCTCGAAGCCAGCGATGTTGACTTCTACATCACTAAAAGGCTTCCTCACCTTGAGAAGATCGACCTAAGCTGTTTACACATCAGCTTTGTGCACTTTGTCCGTCTAATTATCGAACACGGTTCAACACTAAAGGAAGTTGACCTGCAGAGTATATATGGATGGTGCGATCCTTTCAGTTCAATTGACATCGATTGGGATTTCATCTTTAAGCTTATGAGGGAGAAACTCGAGGTGTTGGAGACGGTTCGAATCAATGGCAGGTTTAGTGACAACGTGGGCTGGTATCAGATCTTCTTTCGTAACGATGTGCCTGCTGTGGACACGATTGTTAGGATTATGGGAGAGAAGAGCGGAAGGCTTGAGAAGTATATACTGGAGGGAGGGGAGTATCCGCAACCTTTGTGGAGGATCTAAGGGGTAACGTAACGTCCATGATCAAGGGTATTACTGGGTATGGGACAATGTTGGGGGGTTAATGAATTATGATGTTAAGGAACTTTTCTTTGGAGTTATATGATAATGAGGCGCGAAGTATCTGCACAAAGATATGATATGGAGCGAACATTGGGCCACTGCCCTTTTAAGGGAGATATTGGGAAGCATATTATTACTAGCTTTGTCTACAGCAATTGTTAACAGTGTGTGGTTTCTTCTTTCCTTTTAAATCTCAAGTGACACAGCAGCAGCTTCTAAGCAGTAGATGTGAGTTATGTTGACATCGAAGTTCTGGAGTAGGAAAATCGGGTTGTCCAGTTCGCATAAGATGTAGTTGAACATGTCAGCATATGGCACAGAACCTATAAAGTCAAAATGTCAAACGTAATATAAGGATTGGGAATATTTATATATGACTCAAGAGTGTGAAGACTCAAGTTTCTCAGAGACGTCATCTTCAGGAGTCAACAGAGGCCTGCCTGTCATGAGGAGTTATGAACTGATTAGTGTAATATAACCCAAAGGTATATCAACAAGAACAGCCCAATTTAAATCAAGTTGGGTTTGAACCTATTCATAGAAGAGCTTTATGGTTTCAGAAAAAGTGAACTTGTTACATCGTTCATGTTCACAATCGTGTTCCTCACATCTTTCTCAAGGATCAGCTCTATCAACTCTCCGAAGTCTTGAAGGCATGGTTAACACCTCGAGAAAATAACCTAGATACCTACATTCTGCAAGATATGGCTCCGAGACAAACACCAAGCCTCGAGAATATGTGAGATACGCCATCAAACGTTTCTGCCACATAATTCCTCCGAACTCCCAATGACATACCATGACGGAGGTATTGGAACACGACAATAGCCGTCAGAGGAAACACTTATCCTTTGTGTACTTCAGGGTCTTTTGTGGCAGTTGATTCATTCAGAGTGAGCATGGTATGTCAGCCATAGTATGACGGGTCTTAGACATTGTATGTTTCCCAGACAGCTTTTAGAATATGAATGGCACGGCAAAGGCCTAAGGGATGTCATGCAATTTACATTCTTTCCTTTTGCATACTTTCTAATGATATCTGTACAGAAGAAGCACGCTATGGAAGCAATAGATAGGGGTTTGATACGATGATGCTCGAGAAATCAAGACCAGTATCACGATGGCCGCTCAAACCTTCACGATGGCATTGAATAAAAGTTTATTCCGTGCTAAAACCAGAGGAATGTGTATAGCACGTCATTCGACTGTAAGAAAATTCTGGTGAAGAGAAATCGCAACACTCTTCAAGACATGAATCAACGGCTGCAGCAATCCCCGAGACATCAAGAGAAGAGCTGAGAGACAAGTAGAAGCCGTTTCCGCGCCTCTTGACCAAATACTGTTGAAGGCTTGGCTGAACTTGAAGTCAAGTGGCAACTGAAGGGAGAGCACAAGACCCTGGAGCCGGAGGGGATGAGATGAATGAATGATTATAATTGCTTTTTTGGTAGATTTTGTCTCAAACTTGCAAACTTATCTCAAAGCATCCGATCTAATGTCGGCCGCGCACCCGCGGTTTTGACGCATCGAGTTTCGCTGGGCACTAAAGCATGTCACTTCCATTTCTCATCACGATAATATGAGCTGATGGTTAATGCTCTCTGCAACTAGAAACGGTCGTGACTATCTGTGCGTGCAGCAGCAGCTAATATCGGCCGCAGTCGTAAGCCGGTGACAAAAGCCATTCTCGGTACTGCAAGCCTTGTTTCAGAAACATTCCCCTTTGAGGCGGCACGAGGGTTCCTGGAATGACAGGGCGAGGACTAGAATTCTAGGGAGAGAGAGAGCGAGAGTTGGAAAGGTAATGCAAATGCGAGGCGGGTTACACGTGGTTTGTGATGCCTGCATGGAGCATCGACTATGAGACCATCATGAAGCTTGGGACAGCTCTTGTCCATTCCAAGAAGACCACACTAAGTGAATGCAACTGTTGAAGGAGCACTATGGCCCAAAAGACAGAAGCGAACTGTCAACTCTGACTGGCTGTTGGCCTATATCAGACTAATCAAGTAATAAACCATTTATTATTATGCACGAGATAAATGAGGACGCTACTAGCAAGCCCCATCCCCCAGAGAACGACGACCGATGAGCAGCAGGGGAAAAAAAAGAAATTATAATGCATGTCTAGCATAACTAGAACATGTAGCAGTGCATCCTTTCAATATGACCAAGGAAATTAATATGTGGCGTTGTAAGGATACCAGAGAAACATACAGTTTTACTGTAACTTCGTCTCGAGTTTCCAGGGACTTGTGTGTCACCCCTTGAAACACATGTCAAATGGAGCTTTGATTTATTAAAGGAAAAAAAGACTCATTGAACCTAATCAAGGGGGATCCCAGCGTCAAATGCGGAAACTAAATGTTTTCAGTGTTAATCTGATCTGGAGCAATCCCTGCAATTATCAAAACCCTTGACCCGCAGGTTAATCTATCAAGATACCTTATGCTCACATAACCCGGATATTACGTTCCCTTTGTTTCGAGCAAATTGCTAACTATAGTGTTTCCTTTGACAAGTGTCTTGGGTTGTTAAATTAATATTCTCTCCCGCCCTGAGGAGGGCTGCGAATCTCGTGCTGGAATGCAAACGAAGATTCAAGGATATGCCAGCTTAAACGCCTTAGTCTTGTACCGGAAGATTTGTTCCCGTTTGCACGTCATGGCTTGCGTATGCCAGACATGATCAAGTGCAGGTACAGTGAGAGATATAATCTTATCTGTAACTGTTTACAGAAGTCTAATGTTAAGAAAGTTAAGGTACAGTGGGAAACGGATGGGATAGAGTGACATCCCGGCGGCGGAAGACCGTTAGATTTGAAAAAAGTCCCTAGCTAAGTCTAGCTCTAGCCTTGCTCGACCCGCTTTTGCCATGCGCCGCTGTAGCTCTACTTTTTGCTTGTAGCGTTTTGGTGTGGTTGATCATGATCAAAGACTATCTCATCTTGACTCGCTAGACCTCGACAATCTGGGGAGAGAGAACTAACAGGAAGAAATTTCACTGAAGATCATTAGTCTTTAATTGAGTTTTGGACAAGTTAACGGTGCAAGAGTGCCTATTAGCTGTTGGAGCTTCTGCACATTCCTGAGTCAGGTCCAGTGCAGTACTGTATTAGTGCTAGACGTTTAGAGTTTTTCTTTTTCTCTTGGTGTTTCCTTTTTATTGTATCCAATTCTGATACGACTGTGTTTTGCATATAATGACAAACCATAGTTATTGGCTGGCTGAGTGACTATTCTTCTGATATGTGACGGTTGCAAGTCCACTAACCGTGGTTTCGGCCATAGATTGTGAGCAGAAGCAATGTCCCCAGCCGAGGACAATGATGAGACACTATTGGAATGCAGCTATTGCCCCCGATCGTGAATTTCGACTATCATATCTCAGGATTGGTCTGCTCGTGGGCAGGGGTCGCGTGGCGTATAGGCAGAGACAAGACAAGATGAGGCAGACCAAAAGAAAAAGGGCAAAGAATAGACGCAGCCAGAGGACGATGTATGGGAATTCGCCTGCTCCCGCACAAAGCGCATCTTGTTGGTGGAATCCATATACAACGAGGGAGTATAGATGCGGAATGTAAAGAATTATGTATCTGCGTGTGTGTATGCATTTACGACAAAACGAAAACCCTTGAAGTCGTCTCTCTCCCTCTCCCTTACTTCGTTCTTGATGTTGAGGGTTCTGTGATTTCTTCTCATCTTACAAAGTTCAACCTCTTCTTGCTTTGCTCCAACGATCTCGATCTCTTCATTGAGCACTTTTTCTTTGTCTTTGCTTGTGCTGTTTTTTTTTCGTGATTTGATTTGCTGTCTTTTGCAAAGCGTGTTCGGACCTATACACAACCTGTCTGGTATAGGTGTAAGGGAGGACGAAAGAGAGAGAGAGGACAGACAGTAACCGGGCGATGAGAGGAACCGTTTGGAGCACAAGTAGAACGTTGCTCAAACAGGTACGATATTTCTCGTCTCTTTGTATTTCTCTTTCTTTGGTTTATTCGTTCATTCATATCACGATATGGCCTTCAACTCTTGACTTTGATGGCTCGAGTCAAGTGACGATCAACATCAAGAGATGCAATGATACTGCTACATCGCGGACCCATAGCGATATTGAGCATCCAATCCGAGATCTGCTGTACCTTTTCGGGACCAGCTGAATAGTCTGGGATGGTGCTTGTTCCAGCATCGTAACACACGCATACACACACTTCTCGCCCATGGGGATGCACTGCACTCAATACACCAAGTACACACAGGCACACACACCAATATGCAAGCATGTGCAGGGTCACCCGCAACATGAGCTTGACCAGGACTGGACTGGGATTGAGCTGACGAGATGTTTGCTGCCGCAGTAACTAAACTGTGCTGTACCTTGCCGAGTACCAGCCTCAACAAGCGAAACATATCAGAATTCCTCATGACGGCGGCGCGAAAGAAGAAGCTGAGTATCAGCGGCATTGCAGGAAGCAACAAGGAGAACATGAAGGGCAATGGAAGAAGTAATGGAGCAGGAGGAGGATGGAGTTTTGGACGATGGGGCTCTACAAAGACAGCTTCAACAAACACCACGAGCAACTCGGTCAGTACCTTTCTTTACTTTCTTTTACTGTACTTGTCTCGTCTTTTCTCTCTTGTTTTCCCCTCCACCAAAATCCAAATCCATTCACATGTGCTTCACACCCACTCGCTTCACTTCCCGACCCCCCTCATCGACGCCTTGCCTTACTCAGGGCAGCCCAGCGTAAAAGTGAATGGCAGTAGCTGCACCTTGTCAAAGTTGGGTTTAGGGGCGTTACCCAAGTCCCTTAAAGTTTTAAGAGGTTCCGTCATCAGACCAGAGGGCCCCCCTGAGCCTTGAGCGGGAGCAGCAAAAAAAAAAAAAAGATGATCAGTAGAAGAGTGGGAAGAAGTGAGTTTGAAAAAAGTCAATTGCAGCGATTGAAAAGCAATCGGTAAAATTCAATCCAATGAGGAAACGGTATATCATGACACAGCACATCAATTACAAACCCCAACAACCATTCTACTCTCTTCAGCTGTGCCCATCTCCTCACACTGTCGAGCCATATCCTGGAATCCTTCTGCCACCCTCAATTTTGTCCCCCCTTCTTGATCGAGTCTCATCTTGACCTGGGGGGGCTTGTTCAAAGGCGGATCATCCCATCCCCATCGCATCCCTCTCGCCCATTCTTCATTCTTCCCTTTCCATTTCCTTGCTTGCCCCTGCACGGATCCTTGCAAAAACGCAAAAAACCGAGCAGGCCGCAGCTAAAAGGTAGCCTAGCCTAGCCCGGTCCTGTCCCAATGGCTCAGTGGCCCACGTCACCCACCCGCCCGCGCTGACAGGTCACCTCACTCTAATGGCCCTGTAAGCTTTACAGCTAACATCGTGATTCCAGGGGACCACTTGTTCCATTTCAGCGCCTTCTGGTTCTGCAGCTGGAGGCGCTACTGCTGCAAACGCTAGCAATAGTTTAGCCAGTCCAAGTCCAAGTCAATGCCCGAGCACCAGCACAAGCACAAGCACCCACCAGGACCGCCAGGACCAGGACCAGGACCAGCGCGGACACTACTTTCGATCCCACCTTCATCAACACGCCAGTTCGGCTTCGGCGCCGTCTCATTCTCATTCTCACTCCCATTCTCACGCTTCAGTTGTCGCCGCTTACAATTCGGCTCTCAAGCGACCGCTCGTTACTGTTCATCCTCTCTCCGACTCCAATTCCGTCTCCTCCGTCTCCTCCTCCTCGACTACAGCATCATCTACACCAACATCATCTTACGGCTCACCCACTACCACCGCAACAACAACCCCGGTCTCGTCTCCTGCCTCGTCTGTCGCATCTCCAACTCCAAGATCGACATCAACATTCGCTACTCCCGTATCTGTACCGACCAAACCCCAAAGAGATCCGTCCACTCCGCTCCGGCACGACATCATCTCTAGCAGTA